>NW_027468609.1:14488718-14533718 GCF_046254945.1 Alosa pseudoharengus | reverse complement strand
GTCAGAATCTGAGTCTGGTACTACTCCATTGGGATGTGATTATGGTGTATGTGTTTCAACGGATACAGGGATTTTCTTCTCCACAACTGCCTTAGCAATGTTTTCTGGTTATTGTGCTGTCAATATCAAAATCTAAATGTCGGCTAGCATCCAGGCTATATGTCAGCAGCCTTTCTTTAGAATAATGGATTGCGCCTTAAACATCAGATTTCACCATCACTTTAAATGTAGTTTGTTCATCTTATTAAGATCATAACTAATTTCCTTGTGTTGCCAACACATAGCCAGTGTTTATGTGCATAGTCCTGCATGTGACTAAGGCTATACCATTCCCACGTGCTCATAGTCAACATTATAGAAATGGCCTCATCTTCATTACGGTGCCCACCATGACCTCACAACACAGTTGAGTCAGAGACTATTATGCATGTGTGAGTGTGTATGTGTGAGTGTGTTTTTGTGTGAGTGTTTTTTATGGTAGCAGGCCTGACTTCACCTATACAACCACAGTCACACTTTCTCAGTGTCTATTTGAAATTCAACTGACATCTACACTTTCACTCTCAGTTCATCTCTCTCTCTCCATCTCTTCTCTTTCATCTCTATCTTTCTCTCCTTCATCTCTCTCTCTCTCTCTCTCTCTCTCTCTCTCTCTCTGGCTGGCAGCTCCCCCCCCCCCCTTTCTTTCTGTCATCCTTGTCTTTCAATGGGCCAGCTGGCATCCTGCTGCTTTTCTCGGTTCTTCACCTAATATGCACGTCGGTGTGTGTTAACGACCTGTAACGCATGCCTCTATCTGAACAAGTCCTGGGTGGTCTGAGGCGGAGGCAGGGAGGCAGGAGAAGAGGGTGAAGAAGAAACTGGGGGAGAAAAAAAAGAAAAGAAAGAGAGAAAAGGAGGAGAGAAAAAAACACACTAGCAATGCTGCCCCCATTTGTCTCCAATCTGGAATGTTTAGGCGTCGGTGCCTAAGACAACACCAAGGCAGTGAATAAGTACTCCTCTCTCTCTCTCTCTCTCTCTCTCTCTCTCCCTCCCCCATCCCTCTCTCCCAGAGACGATGCACAGTTCCCCTGGCCCTGGCTCTGCATGCTGCTGGAGGGAGACAGGCAGCTCATCTGGTCGCCATTAGGGACACGTCCTTCTCCTTTTCTCTTTCACATTCTTTTTCCTTTTTTTCTTCCTCTCGCTCTCATTTGCTCTCTATCTCCTTCATTTTTCCACAAGACACCCCTCCCCCCCTCACCACACACACACACACACACACACCGTCTGTTCTGGGATTCATATTTTTCTGATGTCTTAAGTTGCCTAACCCCTCTCACAGCAAACACTGAGGATATTTTTAGTTCAATTGTAAATTGTGCCTTTCCTTTACGTAATTTAGGCCTCTCACAGAAGGCAAAATATCACAGTTATTTCCCTAATCATTTTTACCTCGACTGGCCTCCTGAAGGGGTCATTAACTGCTCATAGTGAGAGAGATGGGCCTGCTGTTTACATTTGTTGCTTCTCTATAATTAATGCAGGGCTCCGTAGAGCTCAAAAGCCTTTGGTTCCTGTCGTTCTTCCGCATCATTAAGCAGAGGGAAACAAACGTAAATGTCAGCATTGTCTGGCGGGAACACGCGCTCACCTGCCTCTTCATTCGTCTTCCGCCATGACCTTTAGCACGGAAAATAATCTCACCACAAATGCCACACAAAGATCTATGCATCGATCAATGTGTGTTTGGGACGCTCGTGAAGCTTATATATGATGATAAAATGATGAAAGACGTCAGCGTTTCATCAGCTCGGCAGATTTTGCATTGTGCGTCGCTGGAAGAACATTCCTGTTTCGGGGCTCACTGGAGACACCATTTGTCAGCACGGCCCAGTCATGGTTTCCACTGCAGGCTTAGCTCCGATGGCAGCTGTCTATTTTCTGCCGCTTCCTCGCCGGCTCTCTCGTAAAAAGGGGATGTGTAGTTGCTTGTGTGAGCGTGAGTCACCACTCGTGAGCGATACAGCCGATGCCGAGACTTGTGCGGTGCTGAAAGAGTGTTTTTATTTTAAAGGTGCCTCTTGACCCCCCCAGGCTAAGCTGTGCTATTGTGGTGCAGCCATAAAGCACTCTCTTTTTAGACCTTCCCAAACATTACAGTGGCATCATGCTAATGTGGTTATGGTATTTGGCAGACACGTTTGTCCACAGCGACTTACAGTATATGAAACCTACATAAGTTAAAAAATAGTAGTTTCAAATAAAGTTGGAAAGCCTACATTAAACATAATAGTAATAGTTATATTAACATGTAGTACCCTTCCTTCACCAAATCCAAACGATTCATTTAAACTCATTTATTGAATTTATATTGCAGTTGTTTAAAAGTGTCATATTCCAAGCAGTTTTGCTGAAACCTTAGCCTAGATCTAAATGTCATACAGTGGGCCTGATATTTGATAGCCTGACTTGCCAGTTTGTTCGGGGGGGTGTATCTGCAAGACATTAATTAAAAAAAGTGCTTCGGAGCACAGGGAAGACTTTCAACTCTGCATGCCAAGTGCACATTCTGAAACTCCTGCTTGCCGAGTTGCAGGGCAAAACAATACATCATTGTTTGCTTGTGCCACTAGGCCTTGTGTGAGGTTGCAGGATTTAACAACCTTCTCATTTTCCATCCACACACAAACTTTTCAAGCGCTCTCTCTTTTCTTAAAGTAAATATTTGCTGTGCTAAGTCAAACAGGCCAGTGCTTGATATCGCTCGCTGCTAATGATAACCTTGCAGAGGTGAATGCATTGAACCGAAGCAGTCGGTAGTGGCAAGCCCCTGAAAAGTGCTCTGGATTGGATCTGCTCTTTCAACAACAACAAGCTGATTATTCCATGAGGAGAATGGAACACAACAGCAAGAACAACAGCTTAAAATGGATTTAGGATTTGCCAACTCTGGCAGAATAGTTAGCATTCCCTAGCATGATCCGTGAGGTTTGAGTTATTTATGCTCCAGGGAGTGTTTTTACTTTCCCTCCTCTTTCTCATCCCCCTCTGCTTCACGTACAAGTTTCCAGTGGGCACTCTGATAAGGTCTATTTCAAGAGGCTGTGGTGAGAATGTCTTTCATGACCAACACCATTTTGGGCCTTTAGAATGTCTTTCGTGACCAACACCATTTTGGACCCCTGTGTCCAACAAGAGATATGGCCACCACGAGACAAAGGCTGGGCCAGGGAGTCTGGGATGTCCATCCTCTGGAGTCTGTGTTGGGGCTTGGAGCAGGTCACTTATATGGACAACCTGCTGAGTGCTGGAAGCTTGAGGTTACGCTGATGACCTTCTGATTGTGTAGTCTATTTTTGGAGTCGGTGTGACCGTGACCTAAAGTGGTGACTCACAGTGCAGCGTTAAGGTTATGGAGAAACCAGAACGTAGCAGCACTCAGCAGCCATGCAGCCAACAGCCATGCACATGCCTACATGCAGAACTCTCAGAGAATCCAGAGCAGAGGCTGTGGGGGGAAAATGAAAGGAAGAGAGAAAAAAAACCCAGAAAAGCCTCCTTGCAAAAGTCATAAATTTCACGAATAATTTAATCGCACTCTTAATATGGATCCAAGATTCTCGCTGCACATCTGGTAGACATATGTGATGCAGTTATAGCACTTTTTCTTTCTTCATTTTCATTTTTTTTTTCTTTGGATGGAAATCTCAGACCCAAGGACTTGCTTGGGGGAGTTGTTCCATTGTGTCATGTGCAACCGTGTGTACTGAGGTGAATTATAGTCTACAGTTTTGAAATGGTCCTTGATGTGTAAACTTGTAATCTTGATCTTACAAAGAGGGCATCAGTCCAGACTTCTTTTTGTTGTAGTTTTTTTTCCGTCATTGCTAAAGATGTTTGGTACGGAAGCGTATTGCATTCATGCAATAAAAAAAAATGCACCCTGTTTGTTTGAATTAATGACTTAGCACAACCTGTTTTTCTGAGTTGTTGAGTTAACCATCTCATCAATACAGAAAAACAGCCCTGTTTGCAGGCTGCATTGTAGGCTAGGCATCACAGCCAACATCCATATAACTAGCTACTGCTAGCTGCTAGCTAAAGCACAAAATACTGAATGCGATTTAGAATCTAGCAGTGTTCTATATGTATGCATCTACACAGACATTCTTTAATAAAACCCAAGTTAAATCGGACTTTTTCAGTTTGCTGCGGAGGGTTTGACAGCCAAACCAAACATCTAAAACAAACATTAAAACACCTAGTCCAGGTATCTATAAGCTTACCTCATGCAAGTCACAGCTCTGTTTTTCTGAATTAACGAGATAATTTTCTCGTTAATTCAGAGAAACAGGGCTGCTTTTCTGTATTGATGAGATAGTTAACTCAACAATTCAGAAAAACAGGATGCGCCAAGTCATTAATTCAGACAAACAGGGTGCATTTTTATTTTATTTGTCATGAATGCAATACGCTTCCGTAGTTTGGGGATTACGTCTTTATTTATTTTTCCCAGTGCTGAAGTGCCAACCTGGTTCCACAAGACTGATTCTGATTTAACTTGTCATGTGTGATCGATAGCTAGTTCACGGGGACAAAACAAAACATGTCATCCTTGCTGGTTCATGGGGAGAAACCCAGCTGTCATTAGAGGATGGTGATGAGCAGATGACCCTGAGTGGTCAGCAGCCTTTCAGGTGACTACACAGGTGGTTCCACACGTGAGCCTTTTTTTAAAGTATATTTTTGGCCCTTTTGCCTTCATTCAGATTAAATAGTAAAGAGTGGCAGGAATAGAGAGATAGGTGTGGGATTTGGAAATGGGCACCTGGTCAGTCAGTTGCTCTTTCTTTAGGGATTTGGATATGACCATGGGCACCTGGTCAGTCTGTTGCTCTCTCTTTCTTTGTCCTTCTCTGTTTCTTTTTAATCCTTTTTCTATCCTCTGACTGGGGTGGGAGGGGACAGGTTGAGGGACCGGGCACAGACTGGGCGCAGACGAGCGAGCGAGCGAGGCTGGCATGGCATGCGGGCATGCAGGCAGGCTGGGTTTGGTGGTTTTTTGGGGAATGAGGTTTAGCAGCAGTGCCCCTGTGTGCTGTGGTCTGTAGCGGTGTGCTGCGGTGTGGGAGGACAGGGCATGTGGGCAGTGAGGAACGTGAGGGCTATTTATACTTTCTGTACCTCCAGATCGCCAGATCAAGCACGGGCATGGAAAGGGGGAGGGGGGGGGGCTGTGAGTGAGCTCTGAAAGCTGTATACTGTGTACTGTATACTGAGACGTGTGTGTGTGCATGTGTGTGTCTGTGTGTGTGTGCATGTGTGTGTCTGTGTGTGTGTGTGTGTGTGTGTGTGTGTGTGTGTGTGTGTGTGTGTGTGTGTGTGTGTGTGTGTGTGTGTGTGTGTGTGTGTGTGTGTGTGCGTGTACAGCTGGGCTCTGATAGCTGTATACAGTAAAATACGTGTGTGTATGTGGGCAGCTGGGTAATGACTGTTAAAGCTGTATACTGACGAAGATGTGTGTGTGTGGGCAGTGAGGTCTTATCTACCCTGAATCTCATTCTGCAGAAGAAAGCCAGACAGCAGACCCCAGTGTTGAGGGTAGGGCCCTGATAGCATTTGTTTGCTCTGATAAGACACACACACACACACACACACACACACACACACACACACATTTGGTCTGCAGGACAGCACCTCCATGCTGAATTTGGCAAAGCCTTGAGGTTATGTGTGTTTGTGTGTGTGTGTGTGTGTTTGTGTGTGCGTGTGCATATATTTGTGTGTGTGTGTGTTTGTTTGTGTGTGCGTGTGCATATATTTGTGTGTGTGTGTGTTTGTGCGTGTGCCTGTGTGTGCGTGTGTGTGTGTGTGTTTGTGCGTGTGCCTGTGTGTGCATGTGTGTGTGTGTGTGTGTGTGTGTATGTGTGTGAGCGCAGAACTGAAATCCTCCGTAAGGCACCACTCACTGGGCTCCTCTGCACTCCTGCTCTCTCCCTGTCTCAACACAAAACTGACATTTGATTAGAAACTCTACTGAGGAGAGGTGACCACACTAGTGGACTCTGAAGGTGACGAGACTAGTGGACTCTGAAGTGTTTATGGCCATTAATAAATGGGGAAGAAGTTTCATTTTTACTTTCTCTCTTGATTTCTTGCCTTCTTTCTCACTGTCTACTTTTGTTTCCACAAACCAAACTGAAGTCCGTCAACCTTGAGCAAGAGCTCCCGAGAGCCGTGAGATTTCCAAGAGAGATTTGAGTTATTGGGAAACCTAAATATACAACGGAAAGCACGTTAAGGCTGTCCTACCCCACACAGTCCAGAGTTCAGATAATTAATTTTGGGGTTTTTGGCTCGAGCAGAGAGTTGATTTCCCCTGGTGGCCACGCAGGAGGGAGGCTCTGCTCCTCAACTTGCAGCACCCTGTGAGTCAACCACTTTTGCTTTGTTTTTCTTTTTTCTCACCTTGACCTAACCTAATTATCTCATCTTTTATTAATGGACTTTTTCTTCTTTTTTTAATGGGGGGTTCTTCAGATTACTGCACTGCAGAGCGGATAATTCATTTATACACACACACAAATGAATTTAATCAATCCCAGTGTAATAATCACTGCCAGGCCAATTACAGTGCTCACAATTCTCTCATGAAAATATAGCACCCCCCCCCCCCCCTCTCACACACACAGACACACATGCACATACAGACACACACACACACACACACACACATATATTGACCTTCCACAGCATACATTACCATGGTAAAGCCGTTCTGTGTTCTGGCGTCCAATTTTTTGCACGGAATGAAACCTATTTAGTTTCTCCACATACAGTGTGGTAAAAGAGGGCATTGAGGCGCTGTCCTTAGGAACCCCGACCTTACCGGCATCGAGTCGACCCCAACAGGAAGTGGCTGTGTATAGTTCTGGCGTTAGTCCAACTCTGGTTTTTAATAGTGGGCAGACTTGTGTGATCTCTCTCTTTAATGGCCTTCGGTAGTATGCGGTAGTGAAATTGATCTAGCTAAACAACTATGGCACGGATATCACTTAAAATTTCAAATCTAGGTTTGGATTGATTGGGATCCTCACATAACTACAAACCAGGATGTTTGGTGATTGATTGTGACGTCCGTCTCAAACCAAAGCAGTCTGTTGATGTGTAGTCGACGACAATCAGATGTCAATGTTTCCACCATTGGGTTTAGTTTTATGGTGTTTCCTATCCGTTCCTCCCTCCTCCTCCCTAGATGTTTTAGGGTCAACGGGAACCTCATGATGAGTGGCCTCAAACTCTGGGCTTAGTCATGGTTGGTTAGCGCTGTGTGCACTGCATCTCACTGTAGCTTCAGATGAGTTTTTAAAGGCAGTTATGCCGAGCCGTACCAATGCGCGGAGCCTGACACTGATGGATTGCCCTCTGAGATCCTGGCGGCTGGTTGGTAAATTCTTCTTTGCCGGTGCCCCAGTGACTCAGCTGTGTGGAATGTTTCTTTCCCTTTTATTTCCCTCGCTCTCTTGCTCTCTCGCTCTCTCGCTTTCGTCTGTTCACCTGACAGCCTGAAGCCAGATGGGCCTTGGCATTTTTCATGGAAGCACGTAGCTTGTGCCTGTGTGTGTCGGTGTGTCTGAGTGTGTGTGTGTGTGTGTGTGTGTGTGGAAGCACACAGCTTGTGTCTCTGTGTGTGTGTCTGTGTGTGAGTGTGTGTGTGTAGAGTGGGGTTGCAGGTGCACCTATTACTGCAGTCCAAACTTCTTTTAAAGTCAACCTGTTCTGATCAGAGATGAATGTTGGACAGCTTTTGGGCACACACATAGTTCCCTGAAATGGTTTTGGGCAAAGGCGAAGTTCTGGGAGATCATTTTACTTTTGGGCATACACGATGTTCTCTGAGATAGTTTTGGGCATGGCCATTGTTTACTGATATCATTTTACTTTTGGGCATAGCCATTGTTTTCCAAATTCTGTCCCAAAGCTGCAGCACTTCACGATTTTTGCTCATATACAGACTCACTCACATAAGATTAATGGTTTTCATTTCTCTTTAATATCCGAGGCACAATTTTTAACCTTTCAGCAGGGGAGTTTTGAACGTTCTAATAGAAGATTCTGTTCTGCAACAACGTAAGGTTCTAAAATTCCATGTTGAATTAGGAGCCGTATAGACAGGGCTCTGGTTAAAGTCAATGAAATCAGATTTCATTTAGAGCGTTCAATTCCCAACATTCCCATCACACCGGTGTGATGGCCGGCTGAAAGCATATTTTTAAAGAGCACTCGTTCTATTTGAAAAGAGATTGCCTATTAAATGTAATCAGATGATTCCACTTATTTTGGTCCATCTATGTGAGCTGATTAAATGAGTTTCTTCTAAACTCAAGGGCTCATTTGGCAGTCTGCGCTGAGGTCATTGTGTGCTGATTGGAAAACTGTTGTTATGGCATGATAAGAGATGTGAATGTGATGGAAGATGTGATGAGTCATGTAGCTAACAGTGGCAGTTCTCCAGAACAACATTGAGTGCAAGAGCATACGTCATTCCTTGTCATTTATTCATTGGGCAGACGCTTTTATCCCAAGCAACTTACCGAAGAGGATAACATTCAAGCTACAGTGCTGAGGAGACCTTATCTAGGAAATGCTACTGCATCTGTCAATACTACTGCTAGAGGAGAAGAGTGACCATGCTATTTAATGTCCTCTGGATGCGTCCAGTCTGAGGTGGACTGAGAGTGATTCTATAATGTGTTTGTTCAGATACAGCGTCGTCAGTGTGTCCTCTGACACCTGTAATAAAAGGTGAGGGCGTCTCCCTGATGTCGTCCACGCTGTCATAAAGACGAGAAGCGGGTAGGCAGTGTAAACACACGGTGCACTCTCTCTGTTTGCACACACACACACACACACACACACACACACTCTCTCTGTTTGCGCACCGTCCAGATCAAGTGGCCTTTTTCGCGTCAGCTTGCACTCGGGGGTCAACAGTTACCCGGCAGCAGTGGACTGAGTTTAGGTCTGAGCTCCATTTAAGGCTCTCCAGCGCCCGTGTCTGTGTGTGTGTGTGTGTGTGTGTGTGTGTGTGTGTGTGTGTGTGTGTGTGTGTGTGTGTGTGTGTGTGTGTGTGTGTGTGTGTGTGTGTGTGTGTGTGTGTGCATCGATGTGATACCCTGAAATTAAAAATGTTACGATTCACCGTTTTGTTAGTGCCATATTTTATATTGTTTTTTTGTTGTTGTTTTCTTTAAGCATTTTAGTGCTATGTTCTATCATTTAGGCCTATTTTATTAGTTCTGTTACTGATGTTTAAATGTTTCTGGTATGGTATCGTTTCAGTTATCATGACGGCACTAGTGTGTGTGTGTGGGTTTGTAACCACTGCCTGCGGGCTTGCCTCTCCAGATCCAGTATTGCTGTGTGTGTGTGCGTGTGTGCGTGTGTGTGTGAGTGTGAGTGTGTGTGTGTCATTGTGTAACCACTGTCTGTGTGCTTGCCTCTCCAGATCCACTATCAGTATTGCTGTGTGTGTGTGTGTGTGTGTGTGTGTGTTTGTGTGTGTGTGTGTGTCATTGTCATTGTGTGTGAAACCACTGCCTGTGTCCTTGCCTCTCCAGATGCCTGTATCAGGGTCCTCTCCTGGCCGTCTACTAGTCATTGGGATCCTCTCTCTGCTTGTGGTCCACATCAGCTCTGAGGCATGGAGCAATGAAGGTGAGAATACACACACACACACACACACACACACACACACACACACACACACACACACACTTTAGTCCTGCACTGTAGTCCATGAAGAGTCACACTGAGACAGTCTGCCCACAGATTATCCCACAGATGCTCAGATTATCAACAAACGATCTGTTGACACTCTGTTGACTCCAATATGTGGTTGGATTTGGTGAAGGTGATTCCCAGTAATGAACTGTAACTGAAATTCAAGCTGAACAGATGATCTGTTAAATCTCTGTGGGCGGACTATCCAAGTAAAGCATGACAAAGAGAGGCATAGTAATATTACACACACACACACACACACATCTCTCTCTTTCTCTTTATATATGTATAGATAGATAGATAGATAGATAGATAGATAGATAGATAGATAGATAGATAGATGGATGGATGGATGGATGGATGGATGGATAGATAGAATTATTTATTGCACAAACACTTTGTGATATGTTGTGCAAAGTAGCAAGGAGATGTATAAAGTCGTAGCATACTGCTTTTTGTTACGTAAAATGTCCCGAAAAAAGAGAAGTGAAGGATAGCTGTTGATGACCTCTTCCAATGGGAAAGCCACATGCATAATCATCTCTCGCCTTGCAGAAGCAATCCACATCTCCCATTTTGTTCCTCTCATTTTTGAACACACTATGGTGGTGGTGTGTGTGTATGTGTGTGTGTGCTTGTGTTTGAGTGTGTGCGTGTGTGTGTGTGTGTGCATGTGTGTGTGTGTGTGTGTGTGCATGTGGGTGTGTGTGTGCGTGTGAGTGCGTGCGTGTGTGTGTGCTTGTGTTTGAGTGTGTGCGTGTGTGTGTGTGCATGTGTGTGTGTGCGTGTGTGTGTGTGTGTGAGATGGCAGTCCTTCAGCTGGCATGAGGAACAGTAATGTGAGTAATGTGGAGTTCTGCATAATATTCCTCTGCCAGTAGGCTGCTCCTGAATGCAGACATTGAACATAGATCTCTCTGCTTCACATTTAGTACCAGGGTTTGGAGGCCAACTACTCCCCTAGAGAAAGTGTGTGTGTGTGTGTGTGTCTGTGTGTGTGTGTATGTGCGTGTCCGTGTGTGTGTGTGTGCACGGTGCAAGTGTGTGTCCGTGAATGTGTGTGTAAATGTGTGTGTGTGTGTGCGTGTGCATGTTCACGTGTGTGTGTGTGTGCACACTCATCACGCGCCCCTCTTTTTGTCTAACACTTGGCAGTAGGTGTGTGTTGTTCCACTGATATAAATACCAGGGCTGGACAGGCCGGGCGAAACCCTGGCTAACATAAACACACACACACAGGAGGGCGCTGCTTCCCCTGTCGCCATGGTGACTATCTGACTCATGCCAACACCACCCATCTCCTCCTCAATGGCCACGATCACTTTTGGACACTATGCTACCACAGAGCACAAAAAACACCCACACACACACACAAAATAATAAATAGGTGCTTACTGCCAAGTGTTTGAAAAAGGAGGTGATGCGTGGACACGCATAAATCACACACACACACACACACCCAAACACACACACACACACACTCCGTATCTCTGGCAGCCCTGCTGTGTGTCCTCTCTCCTCTGACCTGTGTGTCCGTCTCCATTGTGCAGTTTCAGACGTCCAGTATGGCCGACTGGGATCCAGTGTCACTCTGGCATGCAGAGGGTATGTGTGCTTTGGCCTCTCTATCTCTCTCTCTCTCACACACACACATCTCCCTCTCTTTCTCTCTCTCTCTCTGCTGTCTCTCCAGGAGGTGGGTATGTGTGCTTTGGCCTCTCTCTCACACACACATGCACTCTCTCTCTCTCTCACTCTATCTCTATCTTTCTCTCTCTCTCTCTCTGTCGTCTCTCCAGGAGGTGGGTATGTGTGCTTTGGCCTCTCTCACACACACATGCACTCTCTCTCTCTCTCTCTCTCTCCTCTCTCTCTCACTGACCGCTCATGCAAAGCCAGGTGGGTTAAGCTAAGCCTTCCAGTAAACCTGCGATAGGAGACATATTCACACCTTGTATGTATCTGTGTGTGTGTGTGTGCGTGTATGTGGTGGGTGGCACATAGATGTTGACCCCCACATAATACTCTTACCGGCACACATACCATGGGCGCATGCACACGCACTCGCACACACACACGATCACAAAGGACACACACATGTCACTTCATACACACAGGCACACTCTCTCTCAAGGTCTCTCTCTCTCTCTCTCTCTCTCTTACACACACACACACACACACACACACACACACACACACACACACACACACACACACACACACACACACACACACACACACACACACCTCACTGCCCTGGCCTGGTGTTGTGTATTGAGTGATTTTTGTGTGTGTGTGTGTGTGTGTGTGTGTGTGTGTAGTAGCAGGTCCCCTGTGGAGTGGCGTGTGAATGGGAGCTCAGTGTTGCCCCGGCAGGCTGTCCAGCTGGACTCCTCGCTCTCGTTGCCCAGCGCCCACATCTCCATGGAGGGCAACTACAGCTGCCACGACCAGAGCGGCACCCTCATCCAGGCTGTGCGACTCCGACTAGGCAGTGAGTATCCCCATTTCTCCTTTCCTGTTCTCTCCGCTCCTCTCCTTCTCTCTATTCCCTCTCTCCTCCTCTCATCTCCACTCCTCTCCTCTCTATCCCTTCTCACCTCCTCTCTACTCCTCCGCTCTATATCCCCTCTCCTCTCCTCTGCTCTCCTCTCCTCTCTATTCCCTTTCCTCTCCTGGCTCTATATCCCCTCTCCTCTCCTTCTCTCTATTCCCTCTCTCCTCCTCTCCTCTCCTTCTCTCTATTCCCTCTCTCCTCCTCTCCTCCCCTCTCCTCTCTTCTCCACTCCTCTCTATTCCCTCTCCTCTCCTCCTCTCCTCTCCTTCTCTCTATTCCCTCTCTTCTCCTCTCCTCTCTCTCTCGTAGTTCTCCCTACATCTTCCCAGTTCACTGTTGCTTCATTAGCATGCCTGTTGAAATACAGTGTAGCCAAAGCATAAGAAGAGTAAAATAGCACATTCTTTTGTAAATGCACATTCATTTTTAAAGTAATATTGAAACATTGAAAACAATGAGGGGGAAAAGACTCCAACTCCACCTCACCTCTCCTCTATCTCCTCCTCTTTCCCTGCCCCCTTCTCTTCTCTCCTCTCTTCGCATCTCCTGTGTTCCAGTAAGAAATACACACACTCTGACCCCCCCCCCACCCCCCACACACACACACACACCCACTCATTTGTATACAGCTTGTATACAGACACCCCAGGTCTCTCGAATTGGCTTCCGTCTCGAGAGACATACCAAAGATCTCTATTAAAAGGAGGCACTTGACTTTGGAACAAACTGTATGCTGTCAAGTACCAAGTTGGGTTGATGACCTAAACTGTGTTTACATTTCTTTGAACCCGGAATGTTGTGTGTGTGTGTGTGTGTGTGTGTGTGTGTGTGTGTGTGTGTGTGTGTGTGTGTGTGTCTTTGCTTTGACCCTGGAATGTGTGTGTGTGTGAGAGAGTGTATGTGTGAGCGTGAGTGTATGTGTGTGTGTGTGTGTGTGTGTGTGTGTGTACGTACATGTGTTTCTGAATGATTATGTAAAATAAATATACGGCTGTATTTCCACATAGTTCCTGTCGCAGGAAAGGGCTGTGTGCAGTGGCTGTGTGTCCCTTCCTGAGGAAGGCGAGGGGGCTGAATGAGAGGCTGCTGGAGGTGCTCCGTCTCATTGTCCACAACACAATGTGGCCGAGCAACCTGAGCACAACACAGCACAGCACAGCACAGCACACCTTCCCAGAACCCTGCCTGAAGGACCCCACTCTTAACCTGGGGCCCAGGGCACATCACACACTCATGCTCACGCACACACACACTCACGCTCACATATGCACATACGCACAGGCATGCACACACACACATGCGCACAGGCACGCATATACTTACATAGATACAAATGTACACATACACACACACACACTCACGCTCACACACACACTCACGCACACACACACACACACTCATGCTCACGCACACATACGTATACATGCACACAAATATATGCACAAGCACATGCAGACATGCATGCACACACACACACACACACACACACACACATACACACACACTCACGCACACACACTCATGCTCACACACACACACTCATGCTCACGCACACGTACGTATACATGCACACAAATATATGCACATGCATGTGCAGACATACATGCACACACACACCCATGCACACACAAACACATGCACACACATACGCACATACTCACAGGCATGCACACACACACACATGCGCACAGGCATGCATACACTTACATACATACAAATACACACACACACACATACACATACACACATACACACGAGCGCACACACACATGCATACACATGCATACACACACATACACACAAATTTGTTTTTGAGTTGAAAGCTGTGTGAAGGAGACATGTCATGTTTTGCCATGATCTTTTCCCCAAACTGCTGATAAATCAGGTGGGTGGGTGGGTGTGTGTGTGTGTGTGTGTGTGTGTGTGTGTGTGTGTGTATGTGCTGGGCTGTCTAGCTGTCAGCTTAGTGCAGATTCAGGAGCCTTATGGAAGCTCTCAGGCCTAAGACTTCCCTGAGCTGAGCTTTCACTTCGGCGCAAGAGCCACTCCATCATGGAGAGAGATTCAGTAGAGTACACAGTCTGATTCACACCAGCGTTGCTCCATGCCACAAATGAGACCAAGCTGGAGCAAAGAGTAGAGATAGTCTGGCTTTCACCAGACCAAGCTCAATCTTTTAAGATTGATCATTAGTCTGGGGAGTCTGCTATGTATTTATAAGTATAAGTATATATACTCTTTTGATCCCGTGAGGGAAATTTAGTCTCTGCATTTATCCCAATCCGTGAATTAGTGAAACACACTCAGCACACAGTGAACTCACAGCCGTGCCTACTGGTCAAGAGGCGTGATCAACGGGCCTAGTTCAAATGACTCTGTACGCAATTGGATAGTCTTTTCACCAATCTGACCAACGAAACCGGGTGACGTTTGCAGAGCGAGGCGAAAACTCCAGGCTCTCCTGCCGCCATCGTCATTGTTTTAAACTTGCCAATAGCGCGCCAGATGGATAAGCCAGCTTGTGATTGGACCCGTCAAAAGCAGAAACGGAAGCAGCAGAAAAAGATGCACAGGTCTCCAGCCTGAGCTGCAGGGCAAAAAAGAGATCGCTGTCAGATCAGGATCCCTAGAGTAGGGATGTAATGGTATGAAAATTTAACCTCACAGACGGTTGTAGTGACCAAAATTATCAAGGTTTTCGGTATTATCGCGGTATTTTTAAAAGTGTGTTCAATATGTTCAGAAAACTTTCACAAGATAGGCCTAGACAAGCAGCAATAGTTTTAAAACGTGTGACAGTGTTTATAATATTATAAAAATATAAGGCAAAACCGGTAACACTTTCTATGAAGGTTGTATTTATAACGCCCTATGAATGCATTCATAATGTTTTATAAGGTGTCTGTAAACCATTGTAATGCTCATTATTACCATCTATATGTATTCACAAGTCGTCATAACCAACTTCATGATGCATTATGACAGCTAATTATGAATGATTATAATTTTAATCTGAATAATGCATTATAAATATGTCAAGATCTGCCTACTCACTTGTCAGTTTTATGATGCATCATAACTACTTTGCTTTGCGAAATGCGTATAGTGATGCATAAAGAGTTTTGACTTCTACTGTAGTCCTATATATCTATAGCTATAAGTATATGTAATAAAGTTATAATAATTTATACATCTCCCATGCAATATCATAAGTGTTATTTGTCAGCTCTAAGTAAAGTGACAAGAATGTGACCCTATTATCCTACAATGAAATGAGAGCCTGGACAGTAAAGACAAAAGGAATGCATTTACTCCACTTTATTTTCATTTAAACCAAAGGTCTATTTTGATTCGAACAATCTTTCATAATGACCCAAGATAGATTTCAGTGGCATTGTGAGTTTTATTCCAATAATAACCACCACCACAAAATATAGGACCATGCCGTGCCACTTTTTTGCCCTGTGTTTGTGTAATGTGCTCAGAGCATTGATAATCAGTCTGATTATGTGTGTTGGTTTAAATGAAAATAAAGTGAACTAAATGCATTCCTTTTGTCTTAACTGTCCAGGCTCTCATTTCATTGTGCCTCATATTTGTTTATAATAACCTTATATCTATTTATAACAACACCTCATTTGCTCTACTTTACCTAAAGCTGACAAATAACACCTATGACATTAACATACTAGTAATTTATAATATTGCGTAAAGATGCTAGACTCAGTACTTAGTTCATTGCACCCTTTAATTACTCAGTGAACTTATATCTGTTAATAATAGGGTCATATTCTTGTCACTTTACTTAGAGCTGACAAATAACACTTATGATATCGCATAGCTGTTTATAATTGTGTGCTGTACGGAGATGTATAAATTATAATAACTTTATTACATATACTTATAGCTATATATATATATATATATATATATATATATATATATATATATATATATATATATATATATATATATATATAGGACTACAGTAGAAGTCAAAACTCTTTATGCATCACTATATGCATTTAGCAAAGCAAAGAAGTTATGATGCATCATAAAAGTGACAAGTGAGTAGGCAGATCTTGACATATTTATAATGCATTATTCAGATTAAAATTATAATCATTCATAATTAGCTGTCATAATGCATCATGAAGTTGGTTATGACGACTTGTGAATACATATAGATGGTAATAATGAGCATTACAATGCTTTATAGACACCTTATAAAACATTATGAATGCATGCATAGGGCGCTATAAATACAACCTTCATAGAAAGTGTTACCGCAAAACCTTATCATAAAATGTAACCAGGAACACGGGAACTCATTTTCACTTGGCTGTGGAGACTCTGTACCTGGGAGAGCATTGCAGTTTAGGAACCATCCTACCTCTTCTTATTCTGTGTCCTCCATGGAAATGACATTGAGAAACTTGAGTGTTGAATGGACTGATGTTGAACTTGACCTTTGACATCTGACCTCTCGTCCTTCTCATATTTTTATAGACCCACCTGGCCCTGTGAACATCACCTGTCGGCTCCCGAGTCACTTCAAGGTGTTCTGCTCCTGGACGACGTCGGTGGACTCGACACTGCCCACCCAGTACTTCTCCTCGTACAGCTCACGCGAGTAAGATTCATTCTGACCTCCAACGCTGAACCCCTCATTCTGACCTCCCACACTGAACCCCTCATTCTGACCTCCCACACTGTAAACCCCTCATTCTGAACTCCCAAGTTAGATCTGCTGCAATGGAGATTACAAAGAGTATAATCTCTGTTACATGCTGTTTTGACATTGACATTGTAAATGTTCTCTAAGAAGAGTGAAAAGCAGTTGGCAGTAAAGCTAGCCATGTCGCTGTCTATCGCAGGAAAAAAATAGCGAGCAGCCTATGATAGCGGGCGGGCCAGATCTGGCCCACGGGCCGTAGTTTGGCTACCCGTGGTTTATAGGATCCCTATTCCTCTTCCTGGAGTCGACCTTACAACAAATAATAAAATTAGGGTGAAAGTTCATTACCAAAACCAAAGTACAAATGAAACTGTAATGACTCACTAAAAAGAACAGACCTTAAAACACAGACATTATGAAACCTACTAAATACTTCTGTTCTGTTCTGAAGATACACCCACTTAGTCTTAAAGTAACAACACCTAGGTGTTATTGAAGAAACCTTGAAGAAACCAACTTGACAACCCCCTGACTTCCCAAAGAGCCATGCTCAAGACCTAGTGTAATGTTCAGGGTTCCTACGCAGTATGGAAAACCTGGAAAAGTATGGAATTTGATTTTAGTAATTTCCAGGTCTGGATAAGTATGGAAAAAAGAAACAAGGGTATGGAGAAATGTTTGTGTTTCCAGACTATTGCATTTACAGTACTAATTACTTCACTCAGGTCATAATGAACCATTCCTACTCTTGTGTAGCTTAACTGTCGTCAAGATACAACTATGCTACAACTAAGATACAACTAAAAATGGCCCAGCTAAATGGACGAATATTAAGTGTAATTTTTTAATTCACTTCAGTTGTACATACCTTTGTTTTTTCACCGAGTTATCCCAAACCAGAAGTGGCCGCAATGTCGAGAATATGGTCAGAAAAATCTACAGAGAAGTTTGGAAATTTGAGTATGGAAAAAGTATGGAATTTTGAAATGTTAAATGTGTGGGAACCCTAAATGTTTATGAACAGCGGGCTACGCCACAGCTGTGTATGGATGTTTACCAGCCTGTCGTTTCCCTGTTGTCTCCCGAGCAGTAATGGCGTCTTGACGGTGGAGACTTGCGTCCAGGAGGTGCAGGGCAGCTCCAGCTGCGTCATCGAGCACCCTCCCATGTGGAGCCACAAGCACCTGTTCAACATCACCGAGGTCAACCCCCTGGGCTCGCAGCAGACCATTGTCAGAGTAGACCTTCACCAGCTCAGTAAGGCAGCCACTCACTCACTCACACGCACTCACACTCTCACACACTCACGCACACACACTCACACACTCACGCACACACACTCATACACTCACTCACACTCACACACTCACACACACTCTCACACTTACTCACTCACACTCTCACACTCTCGCACACTCACACACTATTCTCTTTGTGCAGAGAGACCCTGCAACATGCTCTGACTGTTGATCAGCTTTTCTCCAAACATCCATATGTTCTTTAGTTGACATACCGTAATGAATGAGGTTTGGTCAGCAAGTTAAGTTATCTGTCATTCCTCAGCACTCTGACTGGCTCGATGTGGGAAACACTTCACTTGGATTGTCTGCCTACAGAAACTGTACAGATCATATGTTGAGATTCAAGTTCAGTATGTAAAATTGTTGTTGCACATTTACTAAACGTTACCTTGGCTTAACCAAACCCTACCCCTAACTTTAGCCATACATTTCAAGAGAGTGTCAACAAATACTTTAAGCATCCAAGTATCTGTAGATTTTTCGGGTTGAATGGTGGCCGTCTCGCTTCCCCTTAGTGCCTGTGAGTGGAAAAACCACCCCTGCAACTTTGGGGCGGCGGGCCGACGGCCTCAGAGACAGAAAGTCTCTTGTCTCTGAGGCCTCCCATACAGTGGTGTTCCCAACCTCCCATATCATACAGTGGTGTTCCCAGCTAATGCTAACCTCCCATATCAGACAGCTAAAGTTCTATGTGGACAAAAGAAGCAGCCTTCCAGCTCAGATTCACAGTAGCTTGCTCATGTTTTCCTGCCCGTTGGCCAACATTGACAAAATATAATAAAATCTGATTTGAGGTCAAATGTGCAATCAGTCATTCTTCTGTCCTTGGTCAGCAAAACAAACCAGGGTTACCTCAAAGTCATTAGTAATTGTTGCAAATAATGCCTTGAGCAATGCTACAGCAGCATACTGTAGGTCCTCTGGGTATTTTCCTGAGTTGGGCCACGCTGGCAACACTGAACGGCGTGATTGCAAAACCCAGTGAACCCCCAAGCTCAGTAAGTAGAGAAGCAGCAGGCAGCAGGGAACTGAACCAGTGGACACTGAACTCGTCCACATCTGTGGAGCTGCACTAGTGATCCACTGATGTTTCTTGAATGTCGACTATGAATACAGCATCCAGAGACTATGTTTATGTTATTGCATTGTCCATTGTGAGCACAGATTTCATTGCCATTGTACAGACGTCAAGAGTCTTTGCATTTGCTGCAGAGATGTAATGGACACTGTATGCATTGTACAGCCGTAAAGAGAGGGTATATGGGGGGCGCTCAAGTCCAACCTGCGGTCATGTCTGGATCCCACTCCATCTCTCTCTCTCTCTCTCTCCCACTCACTTCCTGTCTGTCTTTACTGTCCTGTCCAAATAAAGGCAAAAGCCCCAAAAATATACTTGAAAAAAAGAGTGTATATTTGCTTTGTGTTCCCAGTGAAGCCTGATCCACCAGAGGCGGTGCGGTCCATGGAGGTGGAGGGCCACCCCACCAGGCTGCAAGTCCAGTGGAGGATCCCGGAGTCCTGGACACCCGAGGATATCTCGGACGTCGCCTTCCCTCTGGCTTTCCAGTTACGCTACCGGCCTGTCGGCTCCAAGTACTGGTCAATGGTGAGACTAGAGGCTTTTAATCTGGACTAGTCAATGGAGAGACGAGATGCTTTTAATCTGGACTGGTCAATGGTGAGACTAGAAGCTTTTAATCTGGACTAGTCAATGGAGAGACGAGATGCTTTTAATCTGGACTGGTCAAAAGTGAGAGTAGAGGCTTTTAATCTGGATTGGTCAAAGGTGAGAGTAGAGGCTTTAAATCTGGACTGGTCAAAAGTGAGAGTAGAGGCTTTTAATCTGGATTGGTCAAAGGTGAGAGTAGAGGCTTTAAATCTGGACTGGTCAAAAGTGAGATTAGAAGCTTTAAATCTGAACCGGTTAAAGGTGAGAGTAGAGATACGAGTAGAGATCTGGACTGGTCAATGACGACAGACTGGCACAGATTGTCTGGCACAGTTGTTCAAGTGGACCCAGGCTTTTCTGACAGATTTACCTGAACACACACTGCTGCTAACTCACAGCTTCGCCCATGCTTGCCACAGGTGGAGGCTGTTAACAGATCACTTTTCACAATTGAAATTGAGATTAGGTCAGGACAAGGTTTATTCATCTCCCATTTCCAAGGGACGTCACCAACGGATGACTCTGGACGCAATTGGATAAACCTGAAGTCAATCAGAGCAATGAAGGAGATGACACATGCAGAGCAACGGAAAAAACCCATCTCAAAACATTTCCAAAACTGTTTCAGTGTCATCATGTTAAGCTGCCTGAACGGTTGTGATTGGTGCCCAGGTTTTAGGAACATTGGAAATGGGAGTGAATGGCCTCTTTGCCAGACAGACCTGCAGGACAAATTCAAATTTGCCAAATGTTAGTCTGGGTTCTTTCAGGCTAATGGTCTCTGTCTCTTGTTCCCACTCTCTCACACACATGAATTACGAGTACCTCTCTCCTGTTCCCTCTCCCTTTCCCTCTCACCCAATCTCTATTGCTCTCACTGTAGTCTCAGAGACTTCCTTACAGCAATCCTCTCTCTCCTTTATGCAAGCCTCTCAGCAGGAGACAGAATGCTAACACAAACTCAGTGTTCAGTTGAGTGATGGTGGAACCTGGCATCTGTTTACTGTTCCCTTCTATCTCTCCTCTATTTCTTTCTTCCCTTTCTCTCTTCTGCTATCCTTCTCTTTTTCCCCTCTAGCTCTGCCCCCTTATCTCTCATTCTTTTCCCTTGCCCCCTATTTCTTTCTCCTCTCTTCCTCTCCTCGTTTATCCCCCCTCTTCCTCTCCTCGTCATGCCCCACTCTCACCCCACCGGGACTGAAGCCAGTTCTGGTCAGAGTTGGCCTACTCCCTCCACGTTGCCATGCCCACATGTTGCCAGGCTGTGCCATACCAGCGCTGCCGCAGACTTGCTGATACTCACCACTGAGGACAGATGTGGTCGGCGGGCCTTGTTTACCACCGTCCTTCACTAATAGAGTTCTCCTGCAGATTGGGAATCTAGTAGTAATGCGAGAACGGAGAGTATTTTTCACTCCTGCACTCTCTCACATTCCCAGTTGTTACAATGCGGACAGAGAGCGTTGTTTATATTCTTGTGTAAAGACCGGTGAATGAAAACATGAATGCCTATTACTCACCAGAGCAGTAGCATTATATTATACGTAAGGTTGCCACATTTGATTTGTGAAAATCCGGGACATTCATTGCCGACCCCCCCCCCCCCCCCCCCCCACCCCCCCAACAAAAAAAAGTTATGATTTTGATTAATGTTACATGCCTATAATTCATAGTTATTCTAGGCCTATTACTGGTTTTAAATAATAACTTATTAACAAATGCTGAAAATTTTATACAGTACTGTTTAACTATAAATGGTGCATGCATTGTCACTTTAAGGTTGCTGAGTCTAAACGGTTCTTATAATGCCCTGTCACCTGCTCTTGGAAAAAAGGCTAATCCATAATACATTAACAATAGGCTGCTATGCATAATATTAAGTTGTTACCCACTCCGAAATGTTCACCCTGTCGGCGTTGTATAGCCTACTGTGTATCTCTTTTTCTTCGCCGCTGGCCCTGACTTTGATTGTAGGCCTATATTCTCCTCCGTCTCGCCCCCCATTTTATCAAACCAAATCGAACCGTTATTTCTTAGTAAGCTACCCTCTCCAATCTGTTGCCTACCCGCACGCACTAACTCTCTTGGACATGCTGGGCGGGGCCGGTAGTTGCAAGGTGATGCTGATTGTTAAGGTAAAGTTCTTCTGCATTTCGCAGATCTGCATTACAACCAATCAAATAAGCGCATCCCTGCCTCCGACAGCTGGATACAATCAAGATAATTTAAGAAAAATAGTAGAATTGCAGGAGCGGAACGTAGGTTTTATTGAAAGTGAAACTAGGGAATACTTAAAAAAAATAGAAGTGCCTTTGCACCAAAAAACGGGACATTTGGTGTCCCGGGAAAGATTATAAATTTTCCGGGACAGACATTAAAAAAAGAGAACAATCCCGGGAAAACCAGAACGTGTGGTAACCCTATACGCTGACTATGTTTACAGGCCAGTATTTCATTTTTACGGTTGTTTCCTTGGCCCCTCTGTTTTTTGGCCTGTCCCAGTTTAGCCCAGTAGGCTATGGAGTGCTAAACGTTTATGTAAACAGAGCCTTTGGTGAAGTTGTATCTTTTCTGTTAGACCCTTTTCAAAATGGCATCTTTACTTTTTATCACAATATAATACTACAATTATAATACAAAGTTAAAGTAAAACATGACCGGCTTCATCCTTCATTTTAGCTTGTTATTAAATTGCTAGTTATCAAATGACCCTTTAGACTTAAGATTCAAATCATTCAAGCCAAGGCCCAATGGCTGGGTATACAGTAGTAGTAGTAAAGTCATGTTGTGGTGTGGTCTGGCCTCTCATCTTGTATTGTGGTCTTCTGTGGTCAGCTGTTCACAGAGGACGACACCAGCCTGACGATCATGGATGCCCTGGCTGGACACCCCCACCACATCCAGGTGCAGGCCAAGGACGGCATCAGCCCCGAAAGCCAGTGGAGCGACTGGAGCCAACTGGTCCAGGCTCAGCCCTGGACAGGTATGAGCACACACACACACACTCTCTCACACACACACACACACACACACACACACACACACACACACACAGTGAGTGAAGCCAACTGGTCTAGGCTCAGCCCTGGACAGGTATGAGCACACAGACACACTCTCTCACACACACAAACAGAAACACACACACACACACACACACACACACACAGTGAGTGAAGCCAACTGGTCTAGGCTCAGCCTTGGAGAGGTACAAGTACATACAAGTACACACACGTGCACACGCATACACACACACACACACACACCACTTCTGATAGCATCAAAGTAGCCTACTGTAGGTGGTTTGGCTGAGCTATATGTTCCACATTAAACTAATCTATCAGGAAACACATAAACCCTGAACTTTGCCCCAGTCCCAGCAGCCTATGATCCTCACAGAAGTAAGCATCCTGTCATACGCAGGCTGATGCTCTGCTCTTTTGCATACGTATTACTGGTTCTAGAACGATCAGATAAATCAATCCTTTTCCGTGCAGCATATTTCAGGCCAGGCCAGTGGTGTTCCCATCTAATGGTATCCTCCCATGTCAGACAGTGGTGTTTCCTGCTAATGCTAGCCTCTCATGTCAGACAATGGTGTTCTCATCTCAGCTAACTTCACATGTCAGACAGTGGTGCCCCCAGTTAATTTCCCAGCTAATGCTAACCTCCCATATCAAACAGTGGTGTTCCCAGCTATCCTCTCGGTCATAGTGGTGTTTCCTGCTAATGTTAGCCTCTCATGTAAGACAGTGGTGTTCTCAGCTAATGCTAAACTCACATATCAAACAGTGGTGTTCTCAGCTAATGTTAACCTCTCGGTCATAGTGGTGTTGCTAGCTAACGCTATCTTCTCATGTCAGTCAGTGGTGTTCTCAGCTCAGCTAACTTCACATGTCAGACAGTGGTGACCCCAGTTAATTTCCCAGCTAATGCTAACCTCCCATATCAAAGAGTGGTGTTCAGGTAATGTTAACCCCTTTGGTCATAGTGTTGTTGGTTGCTAATGTTAGCCTCTCATGTCGGGCAGTGGTTTTCTCAGCTCAGCTTACCTCACATGTCAGACAGTGGTGCCCCCACCTAATTTCCCAGCTAATGCTAATAACCTCATCTATCAGACAATGGACTGTGTATCAATTGACGTACTTCCGTGAGTATGTCAGCATGAGTATGAGCATGTGCACTGTGTGCTTACTGGCGGAGTGCGTACATTTTAACAGAATAGTGTCATCTCATATCAAACACTAACTCCAAGCACTTCACGGAAAAGATGGTCATAATATAACTCGCAAAATAACTTTATTGGTGTCCTCTATTCAACAGTGACATAGTCAAAACATGAACAGTTTATGTTTGCTAATGCTAGTCTCTCATGTGCTCTCCAGAACCTCTGATAGCCACAGAGGAGCCTACAGCCATCCCTGAGTTCTTCAGCCCAGAGCAAAACAACACAGGGGCAGACACATCCACAGTCAAGGGACCAGGTAATGTGTATATTTTATATATTATTATATATATATATATATATATATATATATATATTTTTTTTTTTTTTTTTTTTTTTTTTATATATATATTTAATTTAGGGTGTAGCATAGGTTTGGTTCTCCTTATTATTAAACTTAGTCACATTTATGTATGTTTATTTGTTGATTTCTTTTCTTTTCTTTTTACCCATTGTCTTGGCAGCACTCACCTAGTATAGGGCCCTAATTTAAATGCTGGGCAAAATGCAAAGTCAGTCAATGAGCAGTTCTCATGCATGAAAGCCAGAGGTGTGTGAGAACTTTGGTCTGACCCGCCAATGTTTGTGCTTAATAACTTGCTTGTGGTAGTAAATTAGCAAACAAATTGTGCATAGTTGTTGAACTAGCTTATTAGTCTGAATTCACATTAGACTCTGAACTTTGCCCAATATTTAAATAAGGGGCCATAGTCTTGACTGATCATACCATTTGCACGTTATTCATTTTTTTTGCTTCACATGTTGATGGTCTCAGCACACGCACACACACACACACACCCTACACAGAAATACAGTACACAAACACACACACACACAGACTTCTGGATTTGTGTTGCTCTTCAGGAATTTTAGCCTAACCAACAGTATCAGGGAACAAAGTACTGGCTTTTTTGTGTGTCTTAATTAGCTAACCATTTCCATACCCTTGGCCATTAAAAAAAAAAAGATGGAAAAAAAGACAGTATGTTCATGCTCAGATAACACCCCAACCCGCTCTCTGACTCTGGGAAGGATGAAGGCTGTCATTATCAGGACATTAAACAGTTTAGTCTGTTTCTGCTTAAAGATGGATTTCTAGAGTTCAGTGGCTGTAGTGAGTGGAAAGAGAGAGAGAGAGAGAGAGAGAGAGAGAGAGAGAATTGAGAGAATAAGAGAAAGAAAGGGGAAAAGATGATTGAGAGAATGAGATAAAGAAAGAGCGAATGAGAGAATAAGAGAAAGAAAGAGATACTGTAGGATTGAGAGAATAAAGAAAGAGCGAATGAGAGAATAAGAGAAAGAAAGAGAGGATTGAGAGAAAGAGAGAGAATAGAGAGAATAATAGAAACAAAGATAGAAAGAGAGAGAATAAGACAAAGAAAGAGAGAGAATAGAGATAATAACAGAGAGAAAGAGATAGATAGATACTTTATTGATCCCCAGGGGAAATTCAAGGTCACAGTAGCATACAGACAACACACACACACACACACACATTCACTAACAGCAGAAAGTAATTAAAAGTATATAATATAAAAACACAACTAAGCAATAAGGACAGTAGAAGATAAATATATACTAAATACTAAATATACTAAAATACAAATTATACTAAATAACACAATTCTAAAAAAACCAGTATCCACATAGTGGGTGATTAATCAAACAAGATGCGCTTGCAATGACTGAGGCAGGGACTGAGCCTGTGATTCTCTGTGCATAAGGTAAGGTAAGGTAAGGTAAGAAAATTGAGAGAATAAGAGAAAAAGAGAGAAAGAGACAGAGAATAGAGAAAGAAAGACAATTGAGAGAAAAAAAGAAAGAAAGAGAGCAACTGCTTGGATTGGTTCTCCGCTCCTTTCCCAAATTGATATGCTCTGTGATCACTGATCTGTTTAATTCACTGACTCCCAGTAAATTGCTTTTCCCAAGAGAACAATTTCAAAAGGGGTGGAGAGAGCTTACAACCCACTGGAACATCATGACCTTAACATTGTGTGTGTGTGTTGGGTGGGGGGGCATTATGACCTTTACATTTTGTAGGCATGTGTGTGTGTGTGCCTGCGTGCATGTGTGTGTGTGTGTGTGTGTTAGAATGTCACAATGTCTTTCACAGGAACAGTAGCCCTGACTTTAGCACATGCCTAGTTTTCAAAAACATTTCCTGTAGGAGAGACAGAAAGAGAAAGAGAGAGACAGAGAGAGAAAGAAAGAGAGCATGCCTCAGTAGTAGTAAAGCTGATGATGATCATGGTTAACCAACTTGAAAAAGAGGGATCTTAACACTCATTTCTTTAATCTCTTTGAGTCCTGAAATCCCAGAGTTCTGATCTGAGTACATACAATACAATGAAAGTGTGCTTTTAATACAACATGACAAACCTCCTTTAAGACCAACACAATGCAACAATTTGCAGTGATTTGCTGAGTTGGCATTGTCCCTAACAGAAGCATTATGCTGTGAATCTGGTCTGTCGGTTTATTTCTCATAGTTTCATGTTATTAGCAATCTGGCGCTTGTCCCTTTTTGCTGATCTCCTTTTCCCAGTGTATTGAATATCTGTCCTCGCTCGTCTGCCCGTGCTTTGTGTCTCCCAGACTCTCAGTTGCCGGACGGTGGAGGACTTGGAGTCGTGATGCTCCTTAGCCTGTTCGCCGGGATCGTCGGGATCGTGGCGTTCACGGTCATCCTCCTGCTGTGGTGAGACCCTCAGGCTCCCATCATGTTTCTGTTGATGTTCATGTTTGTTTATGTTTATCTTTGTGGTATTTGGTACACTCCTTTGTCATACACCATCATTCACCATCATACACCATCACCGTTTCAACCAGCACATTGGGAGTGCAGACAAAAGAGTGTCACGCCCACTAGTGGCCAGTTGTGGCTCTGCGGCGCTCCCCTCTAGCTAGCTCACTGCAGTGCATTAAAACACAAAGTAAACAAGGCAAAGCATGAGTTGCAAAGGAGGGGGATGGATAAGATCAAAGCCTTTACATGGAGTACCAGAGCTCAGGCTCGAGACCGTTTGAAGCAGAGCAGCTGTTTGCTTTGTATGGTAATGGTGTTCACATGAGAGGAAGAACAGCAGGATTGGGGCTGGCTGTGTGGGTGTGGGTGTTTGTGTGTGTGTGTGTGTGTGTGTGTGAGAGTGACACACTAATCGTCTCAACACTCTCTGTCCAGAGAAAGACTCCGTTTCATCAGGCACTCATAAAGCCCTGTTCACATTCATATACGGTGATCCGCTCGTAGCCTGTCGCTCGCCGTATATGTGAACAGGCGCGTAAATCCCATAATATCAGCACTGTAACACCAGCCCTACATACAGGCATGCAGACAGTCAGGCCAAGTTGCATGGGGTTTCATCTTCCTCTTCCTTACCATGGCCAAAGATGGCTCTGTTTAAGCAAATGGGCATTTTTAAAACAATTGTTCTCATTGTTACTGTTGTCATATGAATTGAATTGAATATAACTGAATTGAGTAGAATTGAACTGAATTGTATTGATTGGAGTTAAGTAGAATTAAACTGAATTGAGTTGAGAGGAAGTGAAGTGAATTGAATTGAGAAGAATTAAACTGAATTAAATTGAGTAGAATTAAACTGAATTGAATTGAGTAGATTTAAACTGGATTGAGTTGAGTAGAAGTGAAGTGAACTGATTTGAATTGAGTATAATTGAACTGGACTGAATTGGGTAGAATTGAACTGAATTTTAAGCAACACCAAAGAACTTTCCCTCTGTCGCACGCACGCTATTTGTTTATCCAGCACCAGCTTTGCAAATAACGATGTCCACAGACAAGGTAGAATATTTTGCATGACTTATAAAAGTACGATGTATTGCGACATCAGATGCAAGTCAAATTTGTAGTTTCTTATGTCTCATTCCATCGAACTACAGATCCGCTACCCGATCTGGCAAACTTACATAGTGCGGTTATAGCGGATAGAGGGCCGCGAAGCGAATGCAGTATTGCCGTTCACCCTGTTACGAGTTGATGAACCACTGAAACGATTTTGGAAACATTATTTTAAGGTATAAAAAACTCTTTGGTGTTGCTTTAAATTGGGTAGAACTGAACTGAATTGCTGTGGGAGATGAGTGTGTAACATGTTGCCATGGCTTCACCCCAGGATGCGACACCAGAGGCGAGGCGGGTTGAGCAAGCAGCAGCTGACCTCCATGGTGAAGATGAAGTCCTTGCTAATCTGAGGTGAGCTTCAATATGACGCCATGTCTTTAGGTAGCACACGCACGCACCCACACACACACACACACACACACACACACACACACACACACACACACACACACACACACACACACACACACACACACACACACACACACAGTGCACACACAGTACACACACACACACACACACACACACACAGTACACACACTCTCACAGTACAATTTACTCTCACTGCCTTTCTCTCTTTCTCATTTTCACATACAAGCACTCTGTGTGACTCTCTCTCTTTCTCTCTATCACACACACAAACACACACTTTTTCACGTTCTCTCTCTCTCTCTCCCTCACACACACACACACACACACACACACACACACACACACACACACACACACACACACACACACACACACACACACACACACACAGTTCCCTCCCTGAAAATTCCTGGCAAGCAACTACCCACCACAGCCCACATTAAATTATGCCGAGCAGCTTTTGGGCGCATGTCTTTGATGCAGAGCAGTCTTGGGCGCATGTCTTTGATGCAGAGCAATCTTGGGCGCACGTCTTGCATGCTAAGCACGCAGCATGACATTATTCTGCTGCTCTTCTCGCAGACCGAGGCCAGGTTTTTCTTTTTCATTTCTTTTTTTTTTAAATTCTGCAGTGGTGGCCTTAGTGACATTGCAATCTTGCTAAAGTGCAATCCTGCTACCATCGCCGCCTCTGCTCTGCATCTCTCTCTCTAGACTTCTGATTGATGTGGAGGTTTGGCAGGGTTTAAAAAAATAAATAAAAAAAAAAAACAGGAATGTGGCATCTACTGTAAACTGTCCCCAGTCATTTTTAAAGTTGAATTTCCGATTACTTCTGAAATGAGAAACAGCAATGGTTTGCCTCCATGACTGAAGTGTTTCTGCACAAATCTTCTGCAATGCACAATGCTCCATCTCAAAGAGTCAAAGGCACGTTTGTAGCCATGAAGTCATTTTAGAACCTCCCTCTTTCTCAAAGTTTTTTGTAAAAAAGGCACTTCTTTGTAGCATTATCGCCTTTTTAGAATCTCAGTCTTTTTTCCTCAAAGTGTTTATGAAAAGGCATGTTTTTGTAACATTAGTCTTTTTTCTCAAAGTGTTTATGAAAAGGCATGTGTTTGTAACATTAGTGCCTTCATAGAATCTCACTCCCAGCATGATTGCCGGCCTTTAGTTCGTGCTCCTTTAGCGGTTAGCTGCTATCTGTGTTCCCACATTAAATTAGCCATGTGGTTCTTCTCTCCTCGGATTATTACAAACAAGATTGGCGTCTGTGTTCCCCTCCCAAAGCGTAAACAGCTGTCTGTAAACAACATCGCTGCATCTGCCAGGAAGATGTTGGCTCGCTGCATATTCATTTTCAACTCTGTAATCTCTCCCAGTCTGTCACATACAGTAATAATTAAATATGACAAATAACCCATCATCCTCTCTTCTCTTCTTCTCTCCATTCCTCACTTTTCCTTTCTTTTCTTCTCTTTTCTTCTCTCTCTCCCTCCCCTCATCTTTTCGTCTTATCTCCCCATGCCACCTTTCTTCTGTCCTTTCCTCTTCCTTTTCTTCTCCCCTCCCCTCCTTTCCTCTCTCCCTCTCCTCTGCTCACAGATAGCGAGGTTGGCGGAGTCCTTGTTCCTTGTTAGCCCTCATAGGGCTTCCTCAAACGGAATCCTGTCGACTGCTATACTGCAGTGCTAATACGGCTCCAGTATCCCACAATTCACCTGTCTCCTGTTGGTGCTCACAAGGGTTGGTTCCGAGACGCAGACCCTTGGAACTGTGAATACAGACCATGTAGCATACACACACACACATACACACACACACACACACACACACACACACACACACACACACACACACACACACACACACACACACACACACACACACACACACACACACACTCAAGCAAACAGAGAAACCGTAAAAAGACAAAGGATCGCTTTTTCACTTGGACAATCACAACCCAGCCCAGTTCAAAACTCATGAGCACACATTTCCAGCACTGCCTTTCCCTTAGAGGACCTCTGTTTTACTCAACACAACCTCACGCTCTCTCTCTTTCTCTCTCTCTCTCATTCTCTTTTGGAATGCTGTGAATAAAGCTTGCCTGTCCGTCACATGCGAAGGCAGTGAATTTGGGCATTATGGATAGGTTGGCATTCTCCGCATTTCCAGACAATGTGTTTCACCTGACGGCTACTACTGCTGCTACGTGAGGAGGAGGAAGAGGAGGAAGAGGAGGAGGAGGAGGTGGCGATGCGTATGTTTTTACATTTCAACCGTGCCTTCAGAAAACAAGGACTTGCAAACTTTGCAATACCACCGTTACTCAGTGACAAACTCTACTGGGATGTACGGTCAACATTTTTTAATTTTACATTTAAATTTAAAATTGTTTTAGTTCCTGGTGTTAGGAGCGAACCCAACAGCTATACATTCAGACTCTGTATGAAACAGCAAGCAAGTTTTTGTGGACATACAAAAAACAAACCATCCATTGTTTTGTTTTTTTTGTTTGTTTGTTTTCTCTAATCAACGTTCAATGCCATCCACCCATCCACCCATCCATCCATCCATTTCCCCATCCAGAAACGTTCTGCTCTTGCTCCGTCGGCGCCCGTCTGAAGGGTCTCCATCATTCCCAGTAAGCTCCGCCATGACGGCATGCGGCCCAGTGTCACAGCTGGGTCCGAGTCGCTGTCTGCCCGTGATGGCCGTGTGGGCGGACAGCAGAAAAGAGTAGAACTTAGGACCCTGATTGGTCCTCTGCGGGCGTTGCCGTTGCTGAGCTTCACTGCCCTCAGTCAGTCGTGCCTTGTCTGGATCCCCGACACACAAAGCTCCCCCCTCCTGTTACTCAATCAGGTGAATGTATTTGTGTTGACATTTATGCAACGTGTGTGTGTGTGTGATTTTATAAGAATCTTGGACTATCGTCTGGGATTGAGCTTGTTAAATGCTTCTCTCTTCACTCTTTCAAGCTAATGGCAGTTAGTTTTACTGAAGCCTGTACCTTGCAAAAAAATGTATATTAACCATTCAAATAAGATGTTTGTCTATACGATATATCCCTCTTGTATAAAGGTCTTCATGAAATATATATAAATATAAATATATTTGTACGTCATCCCCAGTGACATAAAGCTCATAGTATATGTACAGTATATCCCCATTACTTTGTTTTTTGTTTAGACTATTATCTTTAAGACCTGTACTTCAAGAAATCAATAATGTTGTTGGGGATTTGGTCTCTCTTTGTGCTGTTTGCGTACTCTACCCAAACGACCCTTTGCAGACCGGTCACTATGGACACCAGGCTAGACTCTCTGCAGACACGCTAGACCTGGCCTTGTGCAGACAGTACTTTCTATGGGCCAGAGCTCGAGTTAACCCGAACCCAAGTCTGTGCCTTGCCCGATTCTGTATGGTTGTATTGGGCACAACACAACCATGCCCAGACGTGTAACAGACAGGGTCTTATGCCATTCATTCCACCCTGGACATGGTGACAGTGGTCCTCTCTCACATTTCTGATTGCAACAGTCCTCTTGCATTTCAAGTGCAGCAAACCTCCAGAGTGCCATCAGGATAAAGGTTCACATCTCATCAAAAGGCTCAGCAAGTTTAACCCTTCAGCCGGTACCGTCACACCGGTGTGACGAGAATGTTGGAAAAGGAACGTTCTAAAGAATATCTGGGTTTATTGAATTCATCATGGCATTTTACAACCTTACATGGTTGCTGAATAGAATATTTTGTTGGAATGTTCAAAACTCCCCTGCTGCATTTTCTGTTAAATTCTCGTTGGTTGTCCATCACGTTTGTAACACCTCAGCTCTTTGATGCCCAAGCGAAGACTGCTGACTGAAGGCTGCCCCATGCATGTCGATGACTGATCTGCAATCAGGAGTTTGTGGAGCTGCGTTGTGTCGCGTTTCTGGTTTTATGTCTTTGTTTCTGCAGCCTTGACGGGTGCAGCTGGTCAGATAGAGAGGATGTTTACTCTACCCTGTGTCCTCCATGAGCTGCTGACCTTGTGTTCTCTTTAGTGTTCTTACTTACTGACGTACTCTGTTAAAGGGACACCAGGCAACGTTTTCGTGTTAATTAATCATCTTCGTAAGTCGGTATATGGTTAAATGACTCATTACGGGGCGAATGAAGGCTCTCTCGCCCGCCCCTACTGCCTGTAGGAAGAATATCCCACTTCAGACCGAGCGAGGGGGAGTTTTGTAGAGAAAAAGCATCAGGCTTGCCTGGTGTCCCTTTAACTAGTAAAAAAAAGGCAGCAGTCAGTGTTTGTGACCGTTGGACTCCAGGACTGATTTTTTATTAGTGAAACTCCAAAAATGAAGAGCTTTGTGCAGCAGAGCTGTGTGATGGAGGGGATGTTGGCAGCTCAGTATTCACTGAAGTTGAGTTCTTTTGTTGTTGTTGTTGCTTTTGCCACCGAGTGTGCCCTTTTTATTTTGTTCTCTGATGTTGGACAGGACGTGAGGTAGAAGATTCAGATATCTATTTCCTTTTTGTACATGTATGGACTGAAGGACACTAAAAGTGTAAGTTAATGCATAAAGATGGCTGGGGCTTGGGGCACACTATGGTGTTCTGGGTTTACGCTGTGTGTTTTTTTTTAGCGTGTCCCCCTGCGTGGGTGAAATGTTTGGCAGAGCTACATGTAAGTGGACGGTCTGAGTGTTTGGGAGCTCGATGGTGTTGTCCTGTGGGATGGATGTGTCACGTGGTTAGTGTATGAGCCAGTGTTGGTGTGTCATATTGAGCCAGCAAAATTCTTATATTGTGGAAGAACAGACTGTGTGTGTGTGTGTTTATGTTTGTGTGTGTGTGTGTGTGTGTGTGTGTGCTCATTTGCGTGTGTGTGTGTGTCATTTCACCTAGCAGAGGGTACTCCCGCAGGGCGGAACAATATAGAGCCACCATTCTCCCCACACTTTTATAGTTTCTTATAAAGCGTTTGCGTAACCCGTCATTTGGATGTTTTCTGTTGTCATTTAATCCCAGTTGAGCTACAGTGTTCCAAATGCATGCATTGTTTTGGTGCCATTTCCATTGTCTGACTTATGAAAGCAACATCTGAGCTCATGAAATAAGCGAGTGGGAGAGCAACAATGTGCTCCCTAAACAACCATGTTGTTCCCTAAAACAAAATGTGGCCCCTTCCAGTCTGGGTTACTGGAGACTGAGACTCCATTGAAACAGGTTTGAACAAGTTGGAGTCTAAATTAGTTACACCAAGCGGAATTTGGCCCCACGCTCTAATCCAGGTGTGTAGTTTTAGTTTCTGTGGTTGCCAAAAAGACTTCACTAACACTGACAACAGTGATAATGTGTTTTTTTGGGGGGGGATTTCCCATTTATATTTTGATGTTTTTCTCCCCGAATGATCCCAACCTTTTCCTGAAACTCCTCATGAGTCCAACGTCCAGATTGTGAGCCGTTGGAATGAGAAGAATTGGCTTTTGCACTCAGTCTGCCGCAGGACTCCTGTTCTGTTGGTCTGCCTATGGCACCAAAGTTGTTTGTCTCCAGTTACTTTACCTTAAAGGTGAAGTTCGACCGTGGACTACTGGCGTTGTTTAGCAGTAGAAAAGCAAGTCCACGACTAAAGTACTGTACATAGAATCTTTTACTTTTTCTGTTCAACACAATAAGCTGATTTGTTATTTTGACTGTATTTTTTTGTGAAATAAAGATATTTTATCACAGTATGCCTTTTGTTGTTTCTTTCGTAAGCACTTGGCTAAGAGACATCTTTTTTGATTCTTCTTGAACTGTTATTAATTACTGAAGCTTACAATATGGCAGACAGAACTCTTGGTGTGCTGTATCCTGTCGGCTTCTCTTAAGAGGGAGAAAGTGTTATTGACGAGTGGTTTTGATAGATCGGAAGCCCAGTGTTGGGGCTGGGTTTGATTGGGCGTGAATGCTTAACTGGCAGGAATACAGTCCAGGATAAGAATGCGGACCATTGAGCTTTATGACACAAAAGCAGACACAGCTGCTGCCCCTGGGAGAGGAGGGGAGGTGAAGGGACTCAACTTGACTCGACGTAAGTGAATACACTTGTGTGTGTCTATAATGTACAAGCCCTCCTCCCCCCACTGACAACACGTCATGTTTGTGTACCTGGGTTTGAGTGTGTTTCATATCTGACCCTTTCTCTCCTGCTCTCGACGCAAGAGCAGAGAATACTGACCCTGCTGAATGGCCAGCATAAGTTGATTGTGCCAATGGCCCTAGTCCAGCAGTTGATGATCCTGACAGTTCTCCATTAAACAGTCTACATGGAGTGCCTTGGCAACAACACAAGTAGAAATTAAAGGCAGGACTGAGGAAGACTGTTGATTTCTACTTCTGTGTGTCCAATGTGGGTTTGGTTTTGTGCTTTGGTCACACGCCAGAAAGGAACTACAGAAATATTTTCAATAAAATGTCTTAAATCAGTTTGAGTAATTTCTGAATGAGGAGCTGTGTGTGTGTGTGAGACATGGGATGGCTGGAGTTGTGAGGTTTAGCACCGCCAAAGGAAGACTAGTGTGTGTCCCATTTCCGGTGGCATAATAGGGGGGGCGGGGGGTGGGGTGCCTGGGGCGAATGTTGGTCACAGACACAACTCTGAGGAAAGGGAAATAATCCCACATGGTCACACTTGTACGCGCTCTCTTCTTTTTCAGAGACATTTCTAACATTTCAAACCCTTTCACTACTGTTTTAAAAATATTCCCCATGACTGAGGCCCTTTTGTCTAGACGTTTGGTCCAGATTACGAAGTCATTTCCTCATTAGGGGGAAGTGAAGAGAAGACTCCCAAACTGGTTCAGAGGGGGTGGGTTACTGTTAATGATGTCAGCCTGCAGGCCTCAGATCCATGTGACAGGACCCGAGGGGCCTCTGTCAAGGGCACAACCCACATAACTACACAAGTGTCCCGGAGTTCAGAACAGTTCTACTTCCATATAGAATTAGAAGAGAATTCTAACACCACTCAATCTAACAGGAAATGAAATCTGCAGGGAATATTATTACAAAGAGAATCAACAAATCCACATTCAAGGGGTGAAATTTATTTAAGAAAAAAATAATAATAGTGACTTACAATTATTCCATTACAATAACTATTCATACCTGTATATTATAAAATAAATTAAAGCTTTAAATTAAAAAATAAGTTCAAGTATGGTGACAGGTGTGCAAAATGCAAATAATAAGTTAAAATACTACAAAATACACAGATACAAAAGAATAGCACTTCAAACTGAAAGTGAAATTGCCCAAAGACAGCTGCTTATACACAGCGGTGATTGACTAGCTCCCTCTGCAGGTGAAACAGAGAACAGCAAGGACAGTGGTTGCGGCGCTCTCCCTGCACGTTGTAGTTTTGTAACTCCCCATCACAGCTCCTTCCAGAACTCAAATGGACCAAACATAAACAATTATGGAGTACTCCCACACCCCCAACCACTGGCACAGACAACACCGTTCGCCTGTGGAAATATTGGCTGCGTCCCCGTCTTCTTAATGAATTGAGTTACGGTATGACTTCGCCACACACACACACACACACACACACACACAGCCAATTACACTGACACTACTTTGAGCAGCACCCTGGAGACGATGAATAAAAAACTGCCTATTAAAAGATGACAGGTGCACTAAAATGGCTCCCCTTAACCTGGCCTGAGGACAGCAAACAAAGCACTAAGAGACTGGACCTCACCCACCTAAAGTCTTCTCCACCAGCAACAGCACCTCCGATCGGTACTGCAGGTATTTACACTTTACTCCACAAAACAGCCTTGTCTGGGCCAGAGGTGTTAAAGTCCGGTTTCAGGAAGTAAAAGTCCTACCATGTGTTAGTTCTACCTGTGTGCTTAACACAGGTAATTTCACTAATTAGCTGATTTACCTGGCTGAGGTGTTGTACTAATTAGAATCAGATAATTTAGTGAGTGGTTGCCCAGCAAACACATACCTTTAGGGAACGTTCCCTAAAGATTATCTGCAGGTAATACCTTTAGGGAACCTTCCCAGAACGTTCCCTAAAGGTACCGGTATTACCTTCAGAGAACCTTTAGGGAACACAGGGAATGTGTTCATTCTTTTACTTTACTTTCTGAAACTGGACTTACACCTCTAGTCTGGGCACACCGAGGCCAGTCCATTCAGGGATTCAGGGTCATTAGCTAGAGATGAAGAATGCAACGCTACTTCTGCTTTGCTGCTTTGGAGCTCCAAAAGTTTAAGGAATGGAGAAAGATTTTAAAAGAGCCAACGTCACGTACAAATACGTACAGAGAACAGTCCAGACCAGCTGTGAAGTCAACAGCAGCCAAAGACACAAGAGGAGGAAAGGCCATCTTAACGAGATGGTCTACAGCAGGGGAAAAAAGCTTTTTTTGTTGTTTAAAAGAGAGAAAGTCCACTTCCACTGAGAGGCTTAGAGAGAAGAGAGGGAGGGGGGGGAGGAGGGAGAGGGGGGGAAGAGAGAAAGGAAGGAGGAGGGGAGGGGGGGGGAGGCATCGTTGGCCAGGTGTAACGGTCCCTGGAAATGAATGCAGGTACGCTGCTCTGTCTCATTCGTCCATAAAGTCTATGGGCATGAGAGAGCACACGTGAATGCATGTGTGTGAGTGTGTGTGACAGCGTCTATAATGTACAGGCCCTCTTTTCCAATCGGAGATCTCGGCCCCTCTGTCCCTTCTGCTTTGTGTATCCCCACTCCACTGACCACCTCTCACACGTCATATTTGTGGACCTGGGTTTGTGTGTGTGTGTGACAGCGTCTATAATGTACAAAACCCTCTTCTCCAATTGGAGATCTCGGCCCCTCTGTCCTTTCTGGGAGATGGGTTGTGTCTGTGTGTGTGTGTGTAGATGCTTGTGTTTCTTATCTGACAATCATTTTATCATCTGCTGTCTTCACGCCCCCACGCTCACACGACATCAGTGTGTGTGTGTGTGTGTGTGTGTGTTTTTCTTATCGCACATCATTTTCTCACCTGCTCTGTCCACCCCCCCCCCCAACTCTAACTCCAACATCAGAATGTGTGTGTGTGTGTGTGTGTGTGTGTGTGTGTGTGTGTGTGTGTGTGTGTGTGTGTGTGTGTGTGTGTGTGTGTGTGCGCGCAACACTCTTGTCAGACGTCGATGGCGACGCCGTGTTTGGTGGAGATCATGTCGCGCGTGCCGGTCAGGTACATGAGCACGGAGCACAGGTGGGGCAGCGTGGCGGTGATGCTGACGTAGAGCCAGTGGGAGATGGGCGCCGTGTGTCCGAGCGGCCAGAGCCACAGGCCGTGGCGCGTGCCGTCGCGCACGTGGTGCGAGGCCAGCGCCACGAAGAGCATCCAGGGCAGCGAGCACCACGAGTCCTTCAGACGCAGCAGCCACATCAGCAGCCGCAGGGAGAAGCAGAGCGCCGGGATCAGCGTCGAGCAGTGCAGCGGCGGCCGGTGGGGCAGGTTCAGCGCAGCCTGAGGAACACACACACACACACACCGCACACGTTCACACACACACACACACACCGCACACATTCACACACACACCGCACGCATTCACACACACACACACCGCACGCGTTCACACACACACACACCCCGCACACGTTCACACACACACACACACCGCACGCGTTCACACACACATCACGCGCGTTCTCACACACACACACACACACACACACAAATACGCCGCACGCATTCACACACACACATGCCGCAAGCGTGTACACACACACACACACACACACACACGTTCAATTTACAACTTTAACGTACACACATACAACACCAATTGTACACAACAACTTTACCAACATATTACCAACAGCTCTACCTTGCAGTCCAGCATACACAATTTAGCTTAGCTTGAGAACATAGACACCAAACACAAAGCCATTAAAGAGAACAAAGAGTGGATTAAAATAAATTGAACGGTTACATTTTTACATAAAAACAGACTTTTCATAATGCTTTAATGGCCATAAATAGTCCATGGCCGACACCCTCCCCACCACAAAACAGGTGAGTTTCACCTAAAAGATGAGGAGATAATAACACTCAATGGAAATCTAGCGAGAGTCTTCACTAGCGAGAGTCTCGTCCAGATGGCCACAGTTAATGTAGCCCTGTGCCGAGATCACTGAAGCCAGTGTGTAGGCCAAGACACACACACGCACACACACAAATCAGTCCCCATATGGACGGCCCTAACAAAGGGAGGGTAATTGCTCTGGTGTCGCTGGCGTTGGGGTGCTCTCTGTGGCCCTGTTGACTGATAACTGCAGATCGAGGAAGCCGTGGATCTTTTGTGTGGTGAGAGGGGCGCCACCGTAAGCTGGCCGGCTGGCCCATTGCTCCCACACACAGATAAGATACAGCGATTAAGGCCCTTGGGAGAGGGCGATGGAGCTTTCATTACCCTGATAGAGACAACAGGAGGGAGTGAGAACCAGAGAGAGGAAAAACACTGGACAGATTCATCATCCAAGACTCCACTCACCCTCCACACCAACTCCCTCCACAGACATTTGGCTTTATGTGCACTGATGGCCTGACTGCCATTACGCACAAAAAAAAAAAACACAAAAAAACATGTGTGATGAATCACTTTGGGCTGAGGACTTGTGCCGTGTTTTGGGAACACTGTGGCAGTGAGTGACAGGGCCAGTAATTAATAAGCCATTAGTTTCCATCAAGAGAGGGTGGATCATCAGGGTGGATCTTTAAACACAGGCTGCGGCAGAGACTCTCACACTACAGATGTAAATACTAATCTATGATGATCTAGATATGTAATAATATACCTATACTAACCAATCATTCACCAATTCACATTGCACGTTTCAATCGGACGTGATCGCTGAGTTAACACTGCAAGACATCTGACAAAAATGTCAGAAAATCAATTGGATTGCATCGGAGTTGGAATGTTGATGTCTTGTCATGCTACACACACACACACACACACACACACACACACACACACACGTGACGTGACTAGAACCTGTTAGCTGCTCTAAGTGCTCATTCAGCAGTTGTGTTCCTTTGTGCATAAGTAGGCGTGAAGTTACTTATTTGTTTTTAATTAGCCCAACAAGGACAAGGTGTGTTTGCCTAATGAAATGAGAAGCTGCAAAAATCTAGAATGTATTCCTTTACTTCTAAAAAAAATGTTTGTAACCTTCAAGCTTTTAACACAGCCTAAGCATTTCTGTACGCAACCCATAATGCCAGAGCCTACCAACACCCAGCCTTATTGGCCCAGCGAGTTCCAGGAGACCCAAGGAGGACACACACATGGAAAATATTTACGTTGGTCTATCTATCAAATAGATCTACAACTTCAGAGAATGCACCAATAAAAGTAAAAACTGTACCCTATTGAAATTTGGTCACAATCTTATTTGTGGTATTCACCTAGCAAATTATTGCATTCCTCCTAATGTTTCGGTTGTGGAATACTACCTTGAAGGAGATAATGGCAAATCAGGAATCAGGTAGGCTTTATTTTTTTTATATCAGTGCAATCTCTAGCCCAACCTTTAAGCCAAAGCTCCTATGTGTTTTGATACAGTAATTAGCTTTGAATTTGGCTGAGGCTTTTATCCAAAGCGACTTACATTTGTCAATAGTTACAAGAGCAGAGCAACCCGGGGGTAAGTGCCCTGCTCAAGGGCACAATGGTGGCAGCCAGCAAATTGAATCCACAACTTGTCTGGCTGCTGAATGCTAGCCCAGCTCATTAGCCATTACACTAAATTTGAATCAGGTTTATACTTTATATTGGTGCAGTGTTCCCAGCTTTTTTATTACCATAACAGAGCGGCCAACCCCTACGCATTCAATTGTTATAAGAGCACATGGAGCCAATCAAATGAATGAATCTCACTCTCAATGTGTGAGAGTTGGCAGCTCTGTGCCATAAGCTCCTCTGTACTCTGATATACAGTAATTGGCTTTGGATGCAATGTGAGTTTCCACTGCTGCTAACCACAACTTTTCTGGGTATTGGCCACAACTTTTCATGCTGCTAGCCCAGCTCTTTAGATACTGCGTGCTGCTAGCCCAGCTCTTTAGCTACTGCGTGCTGCTAGCCCAGCTCTTTAGCTACTGTGTGCTGCTAGCCCAGCTCTTTAGATACTGCGTGCTGTTAGCCCAGCTCTTTAGATACTGCGTGCTGCTAGCCCAGCTCTTTAGCTACTGCGTGCTGTTAGCCCAGCTCTTTGGATACTGTGTGCTGCTAGCCCAGCTCTTTAGCTACTGAGTGCTGTTAGCCCAAAAAGCTACCACCGCCCTTGGTCACCAGGAACTCACTTTGAGAGTGACAATGAATCAGGTATGGTTTTGCTTTATGGATGCAGTCTCCGACCTTTTTTAACATATACACTCCTCTGTGCGAAATGATAGTATATGGCTTTGAATGCAATGCAAATAACTGCCACAGGTAACCAGGGACTCACTTTGAGTGACAGCGATCCAGCCAGGTAGAAGTGGTCCAGGTCAATGACGGAGGCCAGGAACCCGGCCAGGGCCACCTCGTAGAGGTCACTCTTCTTCCGCAGGCCGATGACGATGGCCCAGGACCAGAGTCCGATGATGCCGTGGACTCCGTTGTCCAGCAGGGCGCGCAGCCACACGTGTTGCAGCACGAACGGCGTCTGAAGCACGTGGTCGGCCAGCGGGCAGAAGAGGCCGAGTCCAGCGCTGGCCAACAGGGATGCCGTGCTGAACGTCTGCAGCAGCGCCTGGGCCTTCTCCGTTTCTACTGCCAGGCTCAGCGGCACCGTGAGGCCCGCAGACGACCCGTCCAGCTTGGAGTGAAAGCCCCGCATGGCTTACCTCACACAGCTACCACGGAGGGGTCAGCACTGCGCTATGTGGCTAGAGATGGAGAAAAAAACACAAAGAAACACACACAGGATCTGTGAGAAAACAAACAAGGTTAGTTTGTATTCTCACCATGGTGATAACAGCACTGCACTATGTGGCTAAGATAGAAAAAAAGACATAGAGAGAAGCAAAAGGATTCGTGAGAAAACAAATAAGGTTGGTTTGCAGCTTACACTTTAACCTATACCATGGTCAGTATTAGGGATGTAACGGTATGAAAATTTAACCTCACGGTTTTCGGTATTATCACGGTATTTCTAAAAGTATGTTCAGAAAGCACTGATAGGCCTAAACAAGCTGAAATAGTTTCAAAAAGTGTCCCGTTCACTTTTTTCTTCATGTTTAATTGGCTATGTGCTTATAGCTTAACTTATCCTACCATAACTTGGAGTTTGCTATAATTTCTGTTTTGATGCAATGAGTGAGACCAAAGTAAGCGTTCAAAATAAAACTTTAGGCTACTGTATTCTCCTGATAACGTGAGGGGAATGGATTTAATGTGGACGCGAACATAAAAAGACGCAGAGTGGCTACTGTACATGATACAGTGCACATTTTGCGGTGAAAAAGTTCCGCATTTTAAAATCAGGAGTAGCCTAATACGAATCGTAGTTAAAACCATCAATTAGACAACAGAATCAGTAGGGTACCAGTTTTGTTTCATTGTACCAGGCCTACTGTATGTCAAAAGCAGGCTCGGATGAAGCTGGGAAGGATTAAACACAAGGTTTCCACACCGCGGTAATCAACCGTGATAATCATGATATTTGAAATGAAAACGGTAATTGTTATCGTCAACATTTTAATCGCGGTTTACCATTATACCGGTAATCGTTACATCCCTAGTCAGTATGTGCTATATGGCAAAGAAAAAAGCAAACAGCCTTAAAACATCAAAAGATATGCCACAAGACCACAATGGTTAGTTCATGGCATGACCTAACCTTCTTTGACAGATTTTTGCTTTCTTTATTTTACACTAGACAAAATAGTGTTTTGACTGCCAGATCAAATAAAAATCACCCACTGACTTAACACCCATGAGGCATAAAACAAGCTGGGAAAACAGACATACTGTAGCCAACAGATCAGCCGATAGTGTCAAATGCCTTTGAAAAGACATCGCTTCACAGATGATTGGACAGTGCCAATCAATGCAGCCAGCCTAAACTGCATATTGCGTGCTTTGCTTTTGATCTGGAGAGGCCTGTGTCTTCTTGTCGACTCTGACAAAAGCTGACAAATATAGAGGGAGCTCAAAAATACCCAACAATCAATTTCTGCATGCTTGAACCCCTCCGCCCACAACAGTGGTGGCTCACGTGGGCAGTTGTGGCGGAGGAGGTGGAGGAAACTGTGTCAACCATCAATAGGCGCGCTGGTTCTGTGGATCACAACAGTGGTGTGAGTCAGACACAAACTGACAGGGGGGCCGGGAGAAGAAAGCAGCGTCACACAGAAGAAAAAAAAAAAAGAATCAGGAGGCCGGACACTCACTCAGGGGAGGTCAACCCACCAACAGTCCACACAAACCCTAGCTGTGCAGGAATGAGTAACTAGATCAAATGTGTGTGTGTGTGTGTGTATCAATGTAATACACACTTGTGTGAATATTAATATTGAGAAGTACGTCAGTAAGTAAAACAGGCAAAAAGATCATATCAAACACTCGGGATCCCCTTCTGACACCAACCATCAGTTAGGTAAATGTTGCATCCTGTTAAGACTATACGGCAGTCCTTTCACATAGGTCATCACATCACATAGCTTTTTGTCCGATTCGTGTTTAGAATGCATATTCTACACGTTTACAACGTCTTGAAAACGACAACAGACGTATAACACAAGATGGCCCATTATTATTCAACACCACTAACAAATAACCAATAAAAATGTCTACTTAACAACTCCTAGCTCGAAAATATGCAGGTATCTCTGTCACTATGTTCACTATGTTTTAGGCGTGGTAATAATACCGCGATGGATACTTAACATTCGTGTCTTTATCAACCTGACATAAATTAAAATATGATGGGCGTCTTGGTAAGCAATGACATGTTAGCGAGCTCAGCTAACGTTAGCCTAAATTGGCTGCATGTCTTTCAAATTATGACGGTTTTAGCCACCTAGCTTTGTCATTGCATTGCATTTTCAGACTCACAGCAGGAAGAACACACATAATATGTCAACAACGCGGGATTGGACACAACGCAGATCCAATTCAAAAATATTTCCACTCACCACATTGTGTAGCTTATTCTTGCACTGTGTTCGAGTAGGCTGCGTGTGTGTACTGTCCAGCCCAGCCGGTTACGAAAAACCTCCTTCCTTGTTATTGTTCACGCATCATTGGAGAAGAGAGCTGCCAATCACTTAGTCCGGAAGCGCTAGATGGCGAAGCCAGAGCTGACGAAGCCAATGTGACGAAGCCAGTCTTGGGTAGGCTACCAAACACTGTCCAGCCTATACTCGCCCAGCCTGCACCATCACCCACACTAGACCACTAGGAAGGAAGGAGCCTAGAAAACCAACCCTATAGTCACCTCCCAGATCCGACACGCACCTCAAGATTACTGTATCGACTGGTGAGGTAAAACATATTTTTTTATAAACGTATACGAACCCTGTAACAACCGGCACTTGCTCTTTCTTTTGTACAAGCTCGAAATGCCCGCGGTCCCCACAAGCCCAAGTGGTTTGATAAAAGTTGCAATGACAACAGAGAAGTTCATGTTCATGAATTCGTCAGCCAAAAGTCATAGCCTATCTTTGACAAATTATCAGAGTTTCATGCATTAGGCCAGGGCTCTTCAATTGGCGGCCCGCGAGGTCATTTGTACTGGCCCTTTAAAAAAATAATGAATCTCTAGCAAGCGCATGAGCTGTTGTCCACTCTTGCATCTCTCACTCGCTTTAGTCCTGCAGCCACTGCACCTCAGCCCATTGAACAAGTTAGGCTACATTACAATTCATTACATTTGTACATTTATAAGCTGAACGTAAGTGCCATAGTTTAGTTTCAACCTAAATTGGCACGTTGGAGTTTATCTAGCCTACTAATATTTAACAGGTTGCACCACACAAATAGTTTCTGTCAACAATATCGCAAAAAAAAACACGGGCACAATTTCTGCAAAACTTGGTGGAAAGGTGGAGCAGATCCGACTCAAATGGAATTTCAAAGTATTTCTATATAGTAGCCTGGCTATTGCCGATGTCCTTCATTTCTTCACGTCTTACAACATAAACAAATGCAATTATAGACTAGCGAAGTCTGAAATGAGGCTGTCTAAAAGTCTCTCGGAAATCATGTGGCATGTTCCATTAAATGCGCACTCAATTGCGATTCGAAGCAAAAAGTATGATAGCCTAACGAAGGTAAATTGCATATTTGTAAATGGCGACGGCAAAACGTTAAAGTGAATCGTAGACTTTATAATAAAGAAAGTAAAGGAGATGATTTGCACCTCCGTTCACCAAATAAAGGCCGTGGTTGTGTTTCTACAATATGTTGGCACAAAACGTAATTTCTGTCAGAAACCAAGTAGGCTAAACGTTTTCATTGTCATCGTGAACTATGACGATGCCCATGTTCAGTAGGCTATGTGTTTCATTTATTCAAGCAGTGACATTTGGTTTGATGCA
>NW_027468609.1:14453718-14486218 GCF_046254945.1 Alosa pseudoharengus | reverse complement strand
ACACACACACACACGCACGCGTCACAGTGTCCAGTCATTCCAGACGCACAAGCCTCTGTGCCAGGAAGGGGTGTGGTCCTGCTGTCGCCGTTGTTAAACATTCCATCAGCGAGGGGAAAAGCCGAGGCTGTATATATCTCTCCGTCTCTCTCTCGGTGCGCGGTTCACTCGCTCTCCGCTCTCTCCTCTCTCTCTGCCAGCGGACGACCTGCTACGCTCTGCTCTGCCCTGCTCTGTGCTGCGCTGCGCTGGACCTCTAGGACCATGGCCTTCCACATCATCGTGCTCCTGTCCATGATCTCGGTCTTCGAGGTGGCCCTTGGAGACCAGCCTGTGGAAGAGGAACTTATCAGTACAAGTCAGTTTGTTTGGTTTTCTCTTGGTGTTTGAGTGTGGTATGTCTGCCTTGAATAGAATATGTGATGGAGGTACAAGTGAGGTAAGGTGTGTTTTGATTTTTTGTGCTATGCAATGTCAGCACTCTCTTTCTTATGGCAATGAGGAAAAACGTTGGAATATGTTGATAAAAAAGAGTTTGCTATCTCATTACACAAACATTAATGGATGACAGTACTGTATATGTCTACAGATTAATGTAAACAAACATCCACAAACATGGTGTTTATGTTGTACTCATATGGCTATGTACATCATTTATTGTATAGTAATATTTTATTTATGTTAATACATCAAGTAAACATAAAATCAGAATTCTAGAACAGCAAATCTGTAATACCAATAGCATAGACTCCATGTTGTTCTCCTCAGAAGGAGGTTCATCTCAGTGCTGCTTAGATTCCGCCTGTGTAGTTCTGTGTTGTGCTGCTTAGATGCTGCTTCGGACTTGTAACCGGAGGGTTGCCGGTTCGAACCCCGACCAGTAGGCACGGCTGAAGTGCCCTTAGGCAAGGCACCTAACCCCTCACTGCTCCCCGAGCGCCGCTGTTGTTGCAGGCAGCTCACTGCGCTGTGTGTGCTTCACCTCACTGTGTGTTCACTGTGTGCTGAGTGTGTTTCACTAATTCACGGATTGGGATAAATGCAGAGACCAAATTTCCCCCACTGGATCAAAAGATTATATATACTTATACTTTCTTACTAGATTCCTCCTGTGTAGTCCTGTGTTGTGCTGCTTAGATTCCTCCTGTGCAGTCCTGTGTTGTGCTGCTTAGACTCTTTTTGTAAGACAGACTCGTATGTGGCGTCCTGAAAGTGCTGCTGTTGTGAAAGTTTTTTAACCGATGACGGACTCTTATGTGTTTTGTGATGTCCCCTGACTGAAGGGAACGTGCCGCTGGCTGCTGTGAGGTTTTTAAATGGCGACAGACTCTTGCGTGTGTTTCATGTGACGTCCTCTGATCGTAGGGAACGTGCCGCTGCTGGGAGGCTGGAGCTCCATGAGTCCAGAGAGCCCTGAGGTTCTAGTCGCCGCTAAGAAAGCCGTCGAGCAGTTTAACGCCGACTCCAAGGCCAAGAAATACTTCAAACTTCTGGAGGTCTCCACTGCTGAGACCCAGGTACTCAACATTTACATACAGACATTTAGCCCTCTGTTGTCCAGAGACACTCAACATTTACTGTACATACATTCAGGCATTTAGCCGTCTGTTGTCCAAAGACACTGGGCTGTTCAGGCATGCTGTGTTTCATCAACACAAGTGTGCATTGGGAATGATCTAGAGTCTAGACTATAAGGAATATATCGGCAGTAACATTTATGGAAAAATGTGAAATATTTGAATATTAAGTGCATTTTCTTACATTACATTCATTCATTTAGCTGACACTTTTATCCAAAGTCACCAATAGAGGAGGACAGACATTCAAGCTACTGTACACCGTTCTGATCCTGCCCTCTGTACACAGGTGACCAATATGATCAACTACAAGATAACAGCCACCATTGGAAAGACCAAGTGTCGCAAATCTGAAAACGCCGACCTAGAGACATGTGACATGGCTAAAAAGGTATGTCCACATTGCCTTCTGTGGCACAAGAACATAAAATTAGCTTTATATTATATATAAAGTACTTAGAAAGTAAATATACTTTATTGGACACCATGCTCTATTTTTAAACTCATTATATTCACTGAGGTAAAAGCTTAGGAAAGACTTATGATATCTGTGTATGAGTTATTGGTAGTTATTTCTGCTCATAATAACACGTCGTGTTTGTTTTGTTGTGTTTCTATAGAGACTGCAGTGTAAGTTCCACGTCCAGTACAACCCACGCAACGATGAGCTCACAGTGCTGACCGCATCATGCAAGAGATAAAGACTGTTTTGCTTGAGATGCGGGAGCCTTCTAGGATTATTCAGTCTAGAGAGCATGCTATCAGGGGGTTCTTTTGTATAGCTTTAGCAGGTTTTAAAAGGATGGGATTTTTTACACGTTTCTAACTTTTTGGCATTTCGCTGTAAAAGGTTAAGATATTATTTATTGTTCATGTGAAAGAATGTTTTTTTTTTAAATGAGGTTTGGATGACTAAAGTTAGTATTTTTAGAAATGTTAGTCAGCAGTCAGTCTTGTCTGGAGACATTACGTACCCAACCTTGGATCTGTGTGAGTGGAGTGGGGTGTGAATAAACATCAACTTATCGCTCACATTACAACAGTGCACCCGCGTATTTGTGTTCTATTTTTGATCACGATTCCGAGTCTTATTGGTTGTCTTCTGTGAAAGCTTCATCAGAATATACAGTGAAGTGCTTTGCTTCAAGAAGACGTGAAAGTAGGCCCTGTTCAGACGCAGTGCGATTTTCAAAGACGCCCGTTTCCACGGTGCCAGAGTGGCGGCCAGGAGAGTGGTACACCGAGTCCTGTGTCATTACTCATTCTTAGTAATGATGCCATTTTCCACTGCTTTCCCACAGCCCTGCCCTTAGCAACCAGCGCTAGGTTACGCTACGTTTGCAAAGAGAACTGTTTATTCCTCCTCCCAGACAACACACACTGTATATGGGATTGCCTGCTTCTGAGTAAATGTTGGATTAAGAATTTGATTTTGAGACTTTGTTTGCAATCTCTAAAAGTGGTTATTTCAGAACTCTGCTGAAATGCTTGTATATGGAAACTGGGTTACAGTACATTCAGATTTGACCATGTATTCTGAAGAGTTACATTCAGCTGTAAACCTTGTAAACACACTCATAAAATTCCTATAAACATCGGTCTCACAATATTACTGGACCGCAATCACAGTTTTCATCCAGTGGAGAGTTTGGAGGGGAGTTTTTACTGTGCACAAACGCTGGAGGCTTAGAGAATGTTTCAAGCATGTTTGAGGCTTGATCTCCTTCAGCTCATGAAAGTGCAGTAGTATTCATTTTTGCAGTATGTCTTCATTTTTGCAGTATGTCACATTACCATGAAACTGAGCCTCTACATGTTTGTTTCTTTGTGTGCATGTGTGTGTGTATGTGTGTGTGTGTGTGTGTGAGAGAGAGAGAGAGAGAGAGAGAGAGAGACGGTCAGATATAGTGTCTCAGCTAGAAATGAGTTTTGAGAAAAATGGCCAAAATGTACAAAATACCCCAGATCACCATGAAGGCTTCTGTTGTCACTCAGCATTCTGCACAATGATCAATAGGGGGCAGTAAATCCCTCGGCATGCATTACTGATGGCAAGCTGGAAGCTGAAGGCAACTTTGGAGCAGCTCTGAGCTTATCTTTCTAGTGTGTGAGACATCACTGTCTCAGTCACCGCCAGCTGTCAGCCTCTGAGCACCTTTCTCTGTCCCGCTGTCTGCCTGACACACACACACACACACACCAGTGCACTGCTGTGACCATGTCCTTGTGGGTCACCATGCTGCTGATGCAACTCTCAGTCTGTCAGATAGCCCCTGGCGAGGGGGCTGTGGAGGAGGAAAAGATGGGGGGTGAGTACTGTTGTGTGTGTGTGTGTAGGTTTTGCATTGTGGTCTTCTTTATTTTAGCAAAATGATTGATTGCTGTAGGAGCAATAATTCTAGACTGGCATGTTGAGGATAAAAACGAAGATGAAGAAAACCTCAACATACATTAGTTGTTATGTCATGTAACTATAAGAATGTATATGTACAGTACTTATAGAGATAGGAAGGTCTCTTTAGTGTCCACGCGGCACACCCTTGGCCCACAACTAAAAGCCACGGCAGGTGCGAGCAAATAAACCTTTGTGTAGCTGTCTGTGGGGACTCTAAGTACTTCTCCACTACTGATATGTTTTACTGGATTTTTTTTCTTTTCTTTGTTTGTTTTCCACCTTGCTGTCCCGGGAGGCTGGAATCCTCTCGACCCAGAGAGTCAGCAGGTCCAAGAAGTGGCAAAGAAAGCTGTGGACCGATTCAGCATGAAAGCCAACAGCCCCAACTACTTCAGACTGGTCCATGTCACCTCAGCGTCGGCCCAGGTACCGCATGAATGCAGGACATTCCAGAAGGAGGACTGTTTATTCCCTATGAAGTACTCTGCACACTGACATGAGTGTGCCAACAGTTTCTGTCACTTGTCCACACACCAACTGACAAGCATTCGATAAACAATTCGATTTTATTGAGCCAATAAAAATAGAACATCATAATCGACATGGCGGAGCCAGCAGAGTTCAATGCTAATGTGCAGGGCTGTATTGAAAACAATGTTATCTAATGTAATCAAATGTCGAAAGTGGAGTAAGCCAAACTCATGTCAGTGTCTATGTGCAGAGGCCTTAATACTCTTATGTCTACACGAGCATGACCGCTGATATAGAGCAGGTAGAGTCACAGCCTACTTTCTGTGCAGTCTCTAAGTTCATCTCAATGCAAAACTGTCTGACTTTTGTTTTTGTAAATGCAGGTGACAAATGCAATACATTACAAGATAATAGCGACGATTGGGGAAACCAAATGTTCCAAATCTGAACACGTGGACCTGAAGAAGTGTGAGATGGGGAAAGAGGTACGAGGGAGGAAGTAGTTGAGCCAAAGGCCGTTTGAGATAGAAGATAAAATACGGTGTTGCACGATGCTCAGTTCATGCAACTTCCTTCCTGACAAATGCATTGTTCTCAAACATGTTAATTTAGTTAATAATAAACATTGTTTGCTGGTTGCTTGTATATACAAGCAGCAAGTTATATGTTACATGTGCTTTCCACATATGTATGTTTATGTGTTGCATGTTATTTCCTTCTACAGAGAAAGCAGTGTGACTTTGAAGTGACCTACAGCCTCAATTCTGTTAAACCCCAAGTGAAGAGCAGGTGCAGATAGAACTGTTCAGAGTCTTGAGCTGCTGCACAAAACATCTTTAGGAAGAAACTCTTCAGCAGTGCACTTATGAGACTGGAGCCCCAAAGCATTACAGTTTTACCACTGAGAGCATTTTGGTATTTTGTCAAATGGATGTGGATTGTTGGATTTACTGTTTGAATATGTTTCTTTCTGCTACAGCAGCATATCAGTGGTTTTGTTGTTTATTCAATGTTTTGGTTGTTTGTTTTGACTTCGACACAGGTTTAAATACATTGTTTATAGACTTGTTTGCTTTAAAAAATAAATAGACAATAAGTAACATTTGGTATATCTTAATGTTGTCACCATACATGGCCACATAATTAAAAAAACTAGTAACTCAGTAGTTAAGAAATGGAAACTGCACATTATAGTTAAATGAAACTTAGATTTTTATTCACATGAATCATATTATAACTGAGTCATATACAACAGTAATACACCCCCATAAAAATCCTATAAACATTATTTTCTCAAAAATGACTGCAATAGAGTCCCAGTTTCCAACCAGTGGAGAGTTCAGAGTGATGTTTTTACTGTGCCACATGCACCCCAGACACCGACGCCAAAAGCCCAGTCTGGCCTGCCGGTGGTGCCAGCGACGGGCTCACAGAGGGGCCTGCCAGTCCTGGGCAGCTGCCCGTCACACTGCGGTCTCTGTCTTGGGTGCCAGCTTTGAGGTCAGAAAGTGGGTCAAGAGGTGGTGTTGCTGTCGGTACCTGTGGGGCAAGAAGGCATCTGTAGTCCCTTTCAGATCAGTCCCACCCAATGCCCACAGAACACAGCCTGGGGTAGTCTATGCCAAGAGGTATCCCTTTAGCAAAGAAGTGCATTCACTTGTTATGCAACAGTGTGAGTACAAGTAAGAGAGCTTACTTAGAGATGACTCTTTGAACTTGCCGATTCTCTTCGTCTTGTAACGTCCAGAGAACCCTCTCCAGGATGGGCAGCTCCAGGTTTAGATACTGCGCCACCTGAACACAGAGAGCATGCACTATGAGCACAGCTACACACTATTCCATAGATCAGGGGATCTCAACCTTTTAGGGGCTAAATCCAAACCAAAACCAAACCAAAATGCCAAGGCAAACAATTTATGGTTACAGACTATTTTAGTATAACAGGGGTGTTCATTCGTATGCCCATATTTTTTTCCTGCTGACTGAGCTTTCTAAGTAAGAAGATTAAAAATAGACAGTCAATGAGAATGATGATCATACAGAAAATAATTTTAATTCAAACGGCCACTGGGACTGTTGACTGAATTCAAACAGTAGGCATAGCACGTCTTCAGAGTCATCAGTTCTTTGCAATACATGGCTTCATTTGGATAAATACTGACATCTACATTTTTATAGACTGACACGTTGTCATCTTTGCACTGTTAGTTTTGTAGTTTGTAGTAGTGTGTGTGTGTGTGTGTGTGTGTGTGTGTGAGAGAGAGAGAGAGGACCTTCGAGCAGCCAATAACCATCTGAGAGAGAGAGAGAGAGGGAGAGCAAGAGAGAGAGGGAGAGAGAGAAAGAGAAATGGGGAGAGAGAGAGAGAGAGAGAAAGAAAGAGAGAGAGTACTGGCACTACTCACATCATTGCTAACCTCCTGCTCGTCAGTGTCCATCAAGAAGACCCTCATGATGCTCTCTGAGGGACCCTGGAGGACCCGCTCCAGCAGAGGCAAGTCAGTGGAGGCCAGCTTCCTCCGCTCTGCATGTAAGGGGGCACACCATAGAATACATTACAATAGGGGGCACACCATAGAATACATTACAATACAATAGGGGGCACACCATAGAATACATTACAATCATAGTTCGAATTACAGGGGTTCGACAGAAATATCAGTTTTGGGGGGGTCAGATAATTTTTCTGATATTGTGAAAAGTATCATAGGACCATTGTAAAGCGATTTCAGACACCCCTATTATGGACCGTACCATTGGATGTGTGTTGGAGAAGATCCTGAAGACAATGTGCTGTGTATGTAGGGGGGGGGGGCAGTAATAGGGGGAGTTCCGATATGTGTGTTGCACAACATGTTGCACTTGGCGATCACGATGAGGATTGATATGGTAGTGGACCATGATGGTCATAGAAGAAGTGAAGGAGCAGTACCCCCCAATTATGGTGGGGTAATTCGCACTCTGATTACAATACAATAAGGGGCACACCATAGAATACATTACAATACAATATAATATAACAGAATCAGATAGGAACAGAACAGAATAGAATATTTACACTCATGACTACACAAATGTTACTGTTTTTATAAAATAAAAAAAAATAAAACATAAAACTTTGTCACCTTCTTTTAGTAGAACATGTATCTTTATAAATTCAGATATAGCCATGATATGAAAGCCATGAAAGTGCACCTACCGCCACTTTGGTGAATGCAGTAGAGTGCAAATTCATTTGGGGCATTTTCTATCTGAGGAGAGAGATGAGGTGTAAAACACAGACTGCAGTGTGTGTCCTTCATACAGAGGACATCTAATAGGCCTCTCTATTACAACTCATGATGACTGAAAGCCAGTTGAGGACTTAGTGGCGCCGCCGTGTGGCATGAGCCAGAACTGAACCTTAAATTTGTGCAGGAGCTGGCTGATGACCTCCTGGGTCTTCATCCGGCTGTCAATGCGTACGTTGGTGGTGGTGCCATAGGTGGGAGTGAAGATGGACGTCTACAGAGCCACAATGGTTTCACAAAATAATAATAAAAAAGACATTGAAGAAAAACATTCTAACATTCTAATCTTTTCCTCCTCAATTAACCAAGGGAACAGAAATTGTTCTATGACTGAAGGTGAAAAGAAAACAATTTCATCAAGGAATTAGGAAAGACTTTATGATGCTGAGAAATCCTGAAATTCCCCTATCCAACATACAATCAAATAGCGCTCTCCCCTACCCTACAACCAATCAGATTGCCATCTCTTCTACCTAACAACTATCAGATAGCCCTCTCCCCCACACCACATCCAATCAGGGGTGTGTTTCCCAAAAGTCCCCACAGTCCCAAGTAAGTCCCATTGCCAACCAACTAACAAGCTAACAGGTTAGCAACTAGGCTATGGTTTTGGGAAACGCGCAAAGAGATTGCCATCTCTTCTACCTAACAACTAATCAGATTGCCATCTCCCCCACACCCCATTCAATCAGATTGCCCTTTTCCCCACACCACAACCAATCAGATTCCCCTTTTCCCCACACCACAACCAATCAGATTCCCCTTTTTCCTACACCACAACCAATCAGATTGCCCTTTTTCCTACACCACAACCAATCAGATTCCCCTTTTTCCTACACCACAACCAATCAGATTGCCCTTTTTCCTACACCACAACCAATCAGATTGCCCTTTCCCTGGCCCCCACACCCCTTGTGACCTTATAGTTGTAGAAGTGTCCGTTGATGGAGAATCGGTGCTGTCGTGCGCGCTGTCTCTCGGCCACCGTCTTGCTCTTGACTCTCTTCTTGACCAGTGAGGCGTCGCTGAGGGTGCGGAAGAGGACAGAGCTCTCCTCCGTGATGGGCTTGGGACGGGGCGCTCTCAGGGTGCTGCTCTCATAGCTGCTGGCTGGGGGCAGAAGGTCAAGGGTCAAGGGTTAACATCTCCAGGGACCCCTCAAGGGTAGGATACAGTATGTGTTTTGTAAACAAGAGAAAACCATATACTATATTTAAAATAAATTGTAATTGTAATGTAAATAAATGTAATGTAAAAATATTCCCCACGGTCAATATGAAATTGCAAGTGCAAAATAAAGAAGAATTTGAAAAAAAAAAAACATTTTTTACAATAACAGTGAGTAAAGTAGTAAAATAACAAACTTTGTGTGAGGACAGGATGGTCCTCTAGAAGGTTGGGCTTGCTCTCTTCCAGTTCATCGATGCAGAGGAGATCGTCAAACTCTCCCCAGCGCGTCATGCCTCTGAGAACAGGAAACGCCAAACGCCTCTGTGTTAGTGACGTCAGACGCAAGGGAAAAACCTGATGGAGTGTCTGGATCAGGCTTGTTGTCTACGTGCTCTTTCTTCACAAATCCATTCCATTTAAAGATAAATGAATTCATGGAATAATAATGTGTTCTCCTGCTCTGCCTGATGCAAGCCTGCTAGTCCTAACGGACCTGAAAGAATTCATGTTTAGGAAGCATGTTTAGGGTAAAAGCACAAGGCCTTTGGGGCAGCTTTAGGGGCATTGCACAGAGCTGCTCTATGTTAGCCTGGATACCAGAGAGTCTGGCCTAGATCCATTTTTCTGACTGGTGGACGCTTGTCTGAAGTTTGAAATCATTGGAGTTCAATCACTAACGTTTGGTAATGACGTACAGTATGTTAACCACGGGGGACACAACGATAACGATAGACTTGCCAACTTAAACGTAAGCGCTCTCAGGAACGCCCTCTGTTCGCTGGTTGGTTCGGAGACAAGTTGCCAAAGTAAACAAAGTAAATGAGAGCTATTCCAGACGGAGTACTGTAGGGAAATGTAAATGAGTGCAACTACGTAGATAGGCGGAGTCAGGCTAGCTGTATGTAGCACAGGTTTAAAATATCTCAACCCCCATGATGTTCAACTCAAAGTTTCGCCTTGGTAAGTAGTGTTCCATTTAACCTCTTGCCTCCAGGGGGACTGATGGGCTCGGGACCCTCCAGAAATGACTGTGGATTTTCACACTGGAGGATCTGTCTCTCATCCTGGATCATCAGGCGGATGGGCCTCTTCACGCCCCAGGAGATCACCAGGAAGCCCTCAACTGTCACCTCTCCAGCATTCTGCAGGATGGACAGCAGAGGGCGACAAATTGTTTAGCATTTTTATCCATTTCCAACCACTTAAAACTGGCGTGTGAACCAGAGTCGTTGTGTATCGATTCTCACCCACTGCTGAGGGGGTAACAGATGTATCAGGGGCAACAGTGAAAGTGCTCTCTGTTGCCAGAGTGGAGTCTAAATGAAAAGTATTCTGTGTGTGTCAGCAGAGTGGATTTGGTTTGAGACTGAATTCAATTTGACAATAACCGGCGGCAAGAGTATGAATGTTTTGTTTTGAGCATGAACAGCCCACAGCTCACAGTGCAGTGGCTACTTTGCCTGGCTGCAGTGTTGCTGCCGTGATATTACCTATTGTGGGGGAGAGAGCTGTATGCACCAAGACTGAGCGGAGTGGGAACAGGGTTTTGGTATTTGTCATATGTGGAAATGTATGTCTGATGACTGTCTGCTTAATGCTGTGCTGTCTACATGTTTTGGTTATGTGGTGAGACGGTTATTGGTATCTGTTATATGTTATGTGGGGAGAGGGTTATTGGTATCTGTTATATGTTATGTGGGGAGAGGGTTATTGTTATCTGTTATATGGAAAAGAGGATGTCTCTTCATGTTTTAGCTCTTGCTGCTTGAAACCTCTGATGTGTGAAAAAGATTATCCCCTTGGGAAAAATACAGAACTAAATGTGAGTCTGACTCTGAAAGGAAAGTGCCCACCTACCCACCTACCTACCCACCCTACCTACCCACCTACCTACCCAACCTACCTACCCACCTGCCCACCCTACCTACCCACCTACCCACCCTACCTACCCACCCTACCTACCCTACCTACCTACCCACCCACCTACCCACCCACCTACCCACCTTACCTACCCACCTACTTACCCACCCTACCTACCCACCCTACCTACCTACAGTACCTACCTCATGATAGTGGAGGTTAAGATGAGACTTGTCTCTTAAGAAGCAGTTGTACGTGTTCAGTAAGGACAGAAATTCAACCCTAGGGCAAAAAAAAAATGATTTTCAGAATTTGGAAAGAGATATCTTATGAATGCAATATCTCACATCTCACTAATTCCCCATTATAATTACCATTTTGACTATGCTTCCTTTATAGATTTCTCTATCCACATGCACATGCATATTCTTAAAAAGTCATTATACCATACATTATGACACCAGTTGGAATATTTACAAAATTTCTGATTACCATCAACTATATGCTGCATGATGTGGAGGCTATTTATACATGCCAGATGGCCAATGCACACCACTACACCTGCCATTGCTGTATTCCCATGAAATACAGCAATAATGCAGGGACAATGGTCATTCTGTTCTACACAAAGCCCAAAGAGCCTGCCAGAGGCCACAATAGGTTGCTGATGAGCACGCCGTGGGGAAAAGCCTACCTGGAGAAAGACCTGCCATCCCCGATGTTAATAACAGATGGAGGCCTGCCTGTTTCCATTTCCACCACAGCACACACCAGATCTGCAGGACAGTATCGCAAATGTTTACTCTGTCCAGCAAACAAACATTGGCACACCCTCACACAAACACGCACACACACACACACACACACACACACACACACACACACACACACACACTCACACACACACACTCACACACACACACTCACACACACACAGACACACACACACACACTCACACACACATAGACACACGTACGCACACAACACACACACACACACACTCACACACACACAAACACACACACACACACACACTCACACACACACACACAGCCTTAGAACACAGACAGCACAATAACAACAACATTAGCACAAACAGCAACATGCTTTGTATTTGTTGTTTTTGCTGTTATGTTTTCATCCCTATCTCAACCAAATTGTAACCAAATCGTGCACGTATTCGCTTTTTTCCATCCGACAGTGACAGTGGCTCCGTGTCTGGACAAGTATACTGTCAAGCAGAGGAATTTCTGGTATTTCAAATAGAGCTCTCCAAACAAGCCATCTCCGCTGGACAGAGGGAGGCTTGTTGGAGAGAGTGCATCCTGCCCGGGCCATGCCAGCTGTTTTCACTGCAGTTGCCCTAGCGACACACCAGACTTAATCACTGTGTAGGCCGAGCACCGTATGTGCAGTGGTATTTCAACTTAATCTCTCTGTTTCTTTCTTTCTCTCTCTCTCTCTCTCTCTCTCTCTCTCTCTCTCTCTCTCTCTCCTTCTTTCTCTCTTGGTTGGTCCTCTCTCTGTCTCTCTCTCTCTCTCTCTCGGTGTGTGTGTGTGTGTGTGTGTGTGTGTGTGTGTGTGTGTGTGTGTGTGTGCGTGTGGTAACCCTATCATCATGCCTGAGTGTGCTCCATGCTTTTCCTCACAAATCACACACTGACCACAGTCCACATATGCTAGCTGTGCCTCTTGAGTCAACATATCTATGTCAATACTTCTGTTTCACAATGGAAAAACCTTAAATACTGTCATCCAGACAGATGGAGCAATGTCCTTTATATCTCTAAAACCTCTCAAAGACAACAACGTTCAAAACACCTTGTGTCCCCCAAAGGCACAGCTGCCTACCAGTCACAGTCGGTGTGCTAACAACACACCCTATTCTAGATAGATAGATAGATAGATAGATAGATAGATACTTTATTGATCCCCAGGGGAAATTCAAGGTCTCAAAGGAACAAAGGAACTGCACAAAGGAACATGAAAAATGCGTACAGACCCTTGATTTCTAAGGTTTGGAAGGCTTTACACAGGACTTTGAAGTTGTCTCTATAGTAAGCCACCAAAACCATTAGTCTCTGAGCATTCCTCTCTTATGAAGCAGGCACAGGATCAAACACAAACACACCGGGGGATCTGTGTGGTGACTATGTGCGTGATGTAGGCTACATGATACCACCTGTTCAAACCAACAGTGAAAGTAAAACAAAGCTTCGACCCACCTGTGTTCAGTAAGAAGCTCTGTTACTGTGCTTGATTACATTCCTCTTATGGCAGTGATGTGAAGTGATTGGAAGCCTTGTGTTTTCCCTTCTGTGGGTTCTGAAGCACAGGGGAAAGCTGAGTTGTAGATCGGAGTGTGTTTTTGTGGATTGCACCGAGACGCAGTTGTGAGAGGAGGCAGACTAGCATAATATGACTCACCTTTGGTCGGGGTGTGTAGGTTGGGCTTGCCTCGACGCTGGCTGGCGGACACACCCACAGCATTAACCTCACACCTGGCTGACATCGTACGGCCCAGGACACATTAACCATTTATATGCCAGGGAGGACAAAAGCAAACACGTTATTATTATTATTATTATTATTATTATTATTATTATTATTATTATTGCCATCATTATCATACTACTACTAGTATTAATACTACTACTATCACTATTAATACTACTTACTATCATTATTATTATCATTAGTAGTAGTAGTAATAGTAGTAGTAGTAGTAGTAGTAGTAGTAGTAGTAGTAGTAGTAGTGTTATTATCATCATTATCATTAATAGTTGGTATTAATGGTTGTCCAATAAATGGGTATTCTTAATTGTAATTTAATGTTTGCTATTATTGTTAATGGTTATTCCAATGTTTCAACTTGCAACGATGATAAACATAAGACACATCGGCACTTTGATAAATTATAATTACTTGGGCTGGTTGAGGCAGTAAGGTTATTTAGTCCAAAGAATTCCACTGATGTGATATGTGTAGTTATACACAATATAACAAGTATGGGTAACACTTTACATTCTTTTATATTCCATGGAATTTACAGATGCTCAGTGCACATGTAAGAGGAAAAGCTTGTTACAGTACTCCGACAAAGTGCTTAGTTCTTCTGGAAAAACCTGTTGTGGCACCCCAATGCATCTCAAAATTAGCCAATTATTGAGGCTGTATTCACATCTAAAGGGGAAATTAACGTTTTATATACACCAATTTTAAAACGACTCACTATGCATGTCAGAAGGATGTATGTATACTGTATATGCAGGGCTCTTCAAATAATTCTAAATAAGTTGGTGAGCCTGCAGTAGGGTTCCAGCCTGGTGTTAATTTGTGAAAGCCTACAGCACAAGACGCCCTGGTTTCATTCCAGCCCTCAATCTCTCCCTCTCATCTCTCCAGACTCAGTCATTCCCTCCCCAACACTAGAGCCCTCTCTGCATCACTCGAGCAGGCAGTAGCAGCTAGCGTCATCAGGCACTTTTTCTCTCTCTCTCTATGTCCTCCTACCATGGCGCCTTGAGAGAAATATTGCATGTGAGCACAGTGTCACCCTCTGCTCTATAAAGACCTCTTTTTGAAATGGATGTAACAAAGTAATGGATCCCTGCTTTGATATTGTGTTGAACAGCTGCGTAGCAAACTCACGGGCTGACGGCTTTTATCAGCCTTTTTTTTCCCTTGTTGTGAGGCACGTCTGTATGCCTGCTGCGTGACCATGATGACTGTACTGAGATCCATATGAGAGACATAAGACCCCACCCGCCCCCACCTCCACTACTCCTCCCTGCCACTCGCTTATCACCCCAGGCTGCTTCAAAGCAGCACATGGACTCTGACCTTCCAGCTTCCAGTCTTGCTGCGCTGTTGGCACATGCACGACTTTGACACCAGACACCAGAATCCGACAGACAGCTATTCACTATATTCTTGCATATAAATCTGTGTTATGTGTTAAGTTTGATTTATTGTATGTTAGATAATCAAATGGTTTTGAGATAGCAGGATATGTTGATAAAGTGGAGAAAACAAAAGAGAATGAATGGCCTGTTGCTTGTTTCATGTGGATGTAGTTCCTTTTGTGAGCAGTAGATGGCAGCATAGTAGCACTGATAATGAGATGGACTTTCGTTGACAGTGGCAAGTAGAGGAAGTCTCCCCATGTGGAGGAAGTTGTAAGGATGCCAAAATACACAATCTGTTAATGGTCTAACTCTAAGCAATGTGTTCTTACAGTTAACAAAGTTCATTCATACTGTACGTGTGTGGTTCATGACCTCACTCATGTCTCATGTCAATCAATCGATTTGAAAATGAGAAATGAGAAAAATTAAGCATAAAAAAACTGAGAATAGATGTAACAAATATCCTTCAACACAAGATATGTAATGTAAACATAAATGTATTTTTATCATTCAGAGTATGGTAATGACATCCTCGTGCATAATATATTGAGGCTACATTAGTTAAGCTACTGTGCCAAGGTATTAGGTGACATCCCTCTAAATGGCAAGGCCTCCTTGGTCAAGACATCTGCAAGTTCTGCAGCGGAACCCCCTGCACCCAGCTGTCCACACTACGGAACTTATCATTGATTCCATGAATGACTCATTAATTCATTAATGTCTCCGGAAGGACCTGACTGGTTGAAACGTGACTCGAACTGACTTTGACATGACCTGCCAAACTAATATCTCTCCCTCTCTCTCTCTCTCTCTCTCTCTCTCTCGCTCTCATTCATTCAATCTCTCTCTCTCCCTCAATTCATTGGAGCTTTATGGCATTACTTAGTGAAGCAGTGTTGCCAAAGCAAACAGATTACAAAATAAAACAAACATCTGTTTAAAAAAAAAAAAGAACTTATAATAATGTATTAAATTATATATAACAGGATAACTATATCTACAGTACATAAGTAATTAGTGTGCTATCATAAATAATAATAATTGATAGAAAATAACCTATGCCACAGTGTGAAGGGTCACTCACTTCCTCAGTTTCACGCCAAGTTAACAGGTGCTGCGCAGCTCGTTTTACACAACTTCTGTGTTCTCCCAACAAGTATGGGAGCTTGTCTTCATTGCTCAAATTCCAGAGGTATTGAGGAATTTGGCCATATTGTTGATTTCCAACTGAACTCTCTCTCTCTCTATCTCTCTCTCTCTCTCTCTCTCTCTGTGTCCTTGTGTAAGAGGAGCATTAGCGTCCACTGCTGATGAGCATAGTTTGCACCAGTCACATTGTTCAGAGTGGCCTTAGGGGCAGTGGTGTTGACTGAGTGTTGATATGTTTACAGGCTGGTAAACATTTCATGTCTGTAAGTGACTGTATAAAGTGGCCTTTTTCATCGAGCCCATCACTTAGACACAACAATTGGAGTGTTTGTTCATTCTTGCCTGTGTGCAACCCAACCGGAGCCAGTACTGTGCTGTCCCCTACCCTGCCCTGCCTTCGGTGTGCAGGGTGCCGGGTGCAAGCTGTCCATGGCCGAGGCTGGAGGGGATGATGGGACACAAACAAACGCTTGGGGGAAATGAAATGTCATTCCCTTCTTAAAATAAACGGCAGCATGGCGTGCGAGGCGGGCGGAGGGCAACAGGTGGGCCTGCCCTGCACACAAAGGCCGCCTGGATGCAGAGTGACCCGTGGAAGCTGCTCTCACATCACTGGAGCCAGCAGCTGCATGCGGACCCAAACTGGGCCAGACATGTGCCAAATCACAGCCCCAATGTGTGTGTGTGTGTGTGTGTCTGTGTGTGTGTGTGTGTGTGTGTGTACATGTGTACATGTAAATGTGTGTGTCGGTATTTGTGTGTATGTGTGTACATGTGAATGTGTGTGTGTGTGTGTGTGTGTGGTTTGTGTGTGTGTGTGTGTGTGTGTATGTGTGTGTGTGTGTGTGTGTGTGTGTGTGTGTGTGTGTGTGTGTGTGTGTAGTATGTGCTCAGTCACGCTGAAAGACACATAAGGAAACAATAACTCACTTCCAAAGCAGGCTCTTTGTTTCAGCTGAGAAAAATCCCAACCCTGAAACAAATGAAAAATGACTAAATATATTCATGGAATGATGTAATAGCTACAATTCAGAACAGCCTCAATTATCCTAGACTTGACTTGGCAAGTCTAGACTGGAAATGGTGAATAAGTAGTAGAAGTAAAAGCATGCAAACAATTTTCAGGCCTACTGCAAATAAATTATGTCACAAAATGTATTTTTTAAATTTCCGTGTTTTTTTAAGCAGACTCTATGTTCAAGTCACTGTAAGCTTTCTGTATCACTTTTTCTCTGTGAGAGTTTTTTTTTTTAATCAAAGTTTTAGATTGCACACTACATCTTACATAGAGATTCATCGGATTCCAACAGTGTTTCTCATCAGTGTGAGTGACCGGCCTGCCACTGTTTTTTTCCCCCCCCCCCCCCCCCGGTAAGAGAGTCATTGTTCACTTTTTCTTTTTTGAGCCTCCCTTCATCTCCCGGGGCACGGAGAGGTCCCTCGGCTCTGCGGCCGGCTCATATCTGTGGTTGGATACGGCCCAGCTGCCACTGTCCATCACCCAGGCTAGCTCCGGAAAAAAACACAGGGACCCGGCGAGGGGGGGTGAGAAGCCCTGAGCACATCAGCGTCGTCAGATTGCCTGGGCTGCCCTGCGCCACACGTACTTCTCAGTCTGTGGGAACTTCTCATAAAAAAAAAAATCAGAAACACAGACAAGACAGACGGACAGACGGACAGACGGAATGGGAGTGGGAAGGGGGGGAACGACAGACTGACGGACACTACGGGGATTTTTTTTGGAAAATGAAGCAGACAGATGGGATTGTAAAGCTGGACTGAGACGCAGACCCCAGACGTAAACGCAGTGCTGAGCTGAGCTGTCTTGTGAAGAACCATGAAGCTACTGGAACACATTCCACTGCTCCAGATCCTCTTTCTGGCACAGATCTCGTCCGTCGCTTCGCTACAGAGAGGTCGGTCCCAGCGCCCCGCTCGTCTCACTGTAACCAATCATTTCTGCCTTTTCTCAATGGCTTGACATTAACCATGTGTGCATATGGTGGACGAGAACGGAGGCCTCCGTTTAAGAGGAAGTGTGGTGTGCTCGACCCTGGTTTACATTAGCAGAGCCACGAGCAGTTTGGACACGTGTTTGGACAGATAGCGTTAGTAGTGCCTTGAAGAGGGAAGCTAATGTACAGATTTAACCATTCTGTTTTTACTGCAGATCTACTGATTACAAAACACTGTGTCAAGAAGGAGTTAAGCTGAGTTGTGTTGCGCTCTTTAGTCCAAATTACAATCCTGTAAATCCACAGTCTGCTACTTACTGTGTGTCACTTGTAGGGTGTGTGTGTGTGTGTGTGTGTGTGTGTGCCTGTGTGTGACTTACTGTCCCTCAGTATGCTTAGAGAGGGGCTGGTGAAGTATATGATGTGACTTAACAGGGTCATTTAAAATGTCCACTAAAGTCAACCACTAAGAACATAATGCACATAATGACCGTTTAGATGGAAGTTTAACACGGCCAGAAAAAAAGTGACCAAGAATAAGAACTAAAAGGAAAAACAGCAAAAGGAAAAGTAGTTCCTGTGTTTTGCAATAGTTCCTGTGTTTTGCAAGTGGGCACGACATGAATGGTTGTAGCCTACAGTATAGTGTTTGTGGAAGGCCGTTGCTAATTCATGTTTCAGTTCCTAATCCAGAACAGTGCGTTTGATGATTTAAGAGGATGAGGTCATGTGCGTGTGACAGGGAGAAAACCTGAAAGTGTAGTTTCAGTCCTGGAGTCCCCAAGACTCACTAGAGGGGAAAAAAAAGAAACAAGTTTAGTACCTCCCAGCATGAAAAGCTGTTTCCAGTTTGAAGGCTTGGAACAAGTGTTCATGAGGAAATGCTGCAGGGGAATGTGTGCCAAATGCTGACTTTGTCAAGAGGCAGAGAGTCAGCAGCCATTCACACACAAATACAGCATTATGAGAGTGCCGTTACAAACATGTAGTCAGGCCAAGCCAAGGACCAACACACATCACACAGCAAAACACGGCAAACACAACCACACAACACACCACAGCAAAATAAGTAAAACAAAACAGGAAGCACCAACATATAAAAAAAGCACCACAGTTTTTTTTATGTTGTCGAGTCATTTATTTTCCCTTTATGTTCCCTGTTGCGAGCCAAAAGTTGTTTTCTCAATGTCTCACCCAAAGCAACAACAAGTCATTTTAACTTCGTCACACAGTCCTGATGTGGTGTGTTGACTTGACGGACACTTGATGAGCGCTCTCGTCCTAGCGGTCAGCGCAGAGTCAGTACTTGGCGCTGTGCACTTGTGAAGTTCAGGCACGGCGAGAGGAACAGGTGACACATCCGCCAATTGGCACGGTGGAAACAGCAAGGTTGTCCGGCTGGCACAGGGGCCAAGAAGGTAATTATCAAATGCACCTGTGTCCTCCTGTGCAACAGTTTAACCCTGCAGACTGCCGGAGAACCCTGTAGAACCCTGCAGAACCCTGTAGGCCGCTGGAGAACCCTGCAGAATCCTGTAGGCCACTGGAGAACTGTGGAGTCATGTCTCCAAAAGTGCTTGTCTAACTGCTTCAATGGACAGACATCTGTGTGCATGTGTGTGTGTGCATCTCTGAGAGGCCGCTAACTGTCTGTCTGTCTGTCTGTCTGTCTGTGTGCTCTGACCTAAGATCGATGATGGACACATGCACTTCCTGTTGTGCGTATCTGTCCAAGCGGAATCCAGGGCAATGTCATGTGGTCAGAATGAACACGATGAGTTGCTCTCGATGACTGGTCAGTTTCAAAGCCTGTCAGAGCCAGTTGCACAGACAAGGACAGCCACAGGCTGTAATGAGGAGAAGACACAACATGGGGAAGACTAGTGAATGTTCAAACGCACACACACACACACACACACACACACACACACATGCACACACACATACCTAAACACACACACACACACACACACACACACATGCACACACACATACCTAAACACACACACACACACACACACACACACACATGCACACACGCACACAAAAACACACACACAGACACAGACACACACACGCACACAAAAACACACACACAGACACACACACTCGCATGCACGCACGCACTCACTTACACACACACACACACACACACACATACACACACACACACACAAACACACACACACACACACACACACACACACACACACACACACATGTGTCCCTTCATGTATGGATTGGTGTAGGGCCCCATTATCCAGCTTTTGTCTGTATTGAAAATAGCCTGAACATCACATGCTGGCGGCCAATTCCTGACAGTAATGCCAGAGGAGTGAATTACAGCTGTGTACGTTGGCTGGCACGTTTAATCTCCATTCAAAATAAACAGAGAGCATTGCAACACACTTTAGAGTGGACAGAGAGAGAGAGAGAGATCAGATTCTTAAGTTGATGAGGGTTATTCTAAGCTTTCTGAGATTAAACTAATGAGCAATGCGAGTTCTTGAACCGTGTTAAGACGTGCGCTTATCCTTCGACAAGGCCTGGTCTATTGTTAGACAACAGTGCTCTTGACATTTAAGTGAGTGATGGATGTCTGGTTATCGCTCTTCAATTAAAAATAATAAACCACACCTCAATTCAGACTGCAGACCTGTGTGACAGACTAACTGGATTTTCTCACTGGGTATTTGTGTCTAATGTTGACATTTAAATGCTAAACAGACCTCTGAACAGGATAGATTTATGACCACTGGTTTCATAATGGTCGAAGCAAAACACACAATTTCATCAGTTTCCTCTGACTCCCATAACACTAAAAAGCCTTTGGCAGCATCATAGCCAGGCGCACCGTGCCATCAGAAACATTCTTGCGGTCTCTCTCTGACCCTTTCTCTCAGGTCACACACATCTGAGCTTTGAATTTCAGCTATTTCAGCTATTTCGTTGTGAGTGCATAATTTCACAACAGTCATAATAAACTGACTCTTGCGTTTTAGAGTCCAAAGCCCCAAAACACGTTTTGTTTTCCCAGCATCCTCTGCTCTGAGTCACTTCAAGAGACTTCATCTGGACAGCTTCATTCTTTGTTTACAATAGTGTCTATGATGTGGACTTTTGGTATTTTTCAACCTGTGTACGGTCGCTGTGTTTAGCCTTGTTTTAATTTAAGCTGTGTTGTCCCTGCTGAAAAAACAGCCTGACCAGCTTAAGGTGGTTTGCTGGTTGGCCAGCTTGTTACGTATTTGTTTGATGATGGTAAATGCACACCTTGTGAGGTGCTCATGATGGTAAATAAGACTTGAATTTAGAAGAAGTGTCGTGGCACACTCAGAACTTCAATATGTAATTATTTATTAGACCAACGTTTCGGCTTGCGCCTTCATCAGGGTCATTTTCACCCAGCTTATTAACCAGCTTGTTTGACCACCCTATGATGTTTGACCTGCTAGACCAGCAAAACTCTTGTGAAACCATACCTTCAGCTGGTTTACCCAGCTTACGATGGTAATTCAGCTGGTTTTGCTTGTCGTACCACCTCCAGCTGGTGTCGTTGGTCTACATTGCGGGCCATGCCAGCTTATATTGGTCATTCTAACAAACCAGCATGACCATCTTACACCAACAATTTCGAGCTTGGCAGGCTGGTCACCAGCATGACCATCTTACACCAGCTGTATCCCACATGACAGGCAGGTCACACCAGCATGACCAGCTTCCTCAGATGGTCACGCCAGAATGGGGAGCGTACCTATGTTCCCTGAGTCCTATGTTCCCCGGGTCCTATGTTCCCCGCTTTGTATGGGACCGGGGAACATAGAGGACCTTTTTTTAAAAATAAAAAAAACTAACCCTAATCCCGAGTGGGGAACATAGGACCCGGGGGGACATAGGGATGACCCTGGTTAACTGTTACATTAGCACACTGCTAGCCTGGTAGCATGTGGTGGTGTTCTCGGGCCTCCTTGACCGTTCCTCCTCCTCCTCCTCCTGTGTCCACTCCCACAGCTCCCAAGATCACCACACTTCTGGAGACAGTGGATGCGCTACTGGATCACAACGCCACGTTTATCTGTGAGGTGGACTCCGACCCACCGGCCGATGTCTCCTGGACGCGTAATAATGAGCCAATCCGGTAAGTGCGCTCAGTGACCTTTCAGATGTTCCACTTCCTCATCCCTATAATCGACTATAATCGTATAATCTGTCCTCTGTACACCCATTCCAAGGGTGGTCAGTAGTGTCCAAACTAAATACCCAAAGGTCATCAGGTATCACACACAAATCTTCATAGAACTGGACTCGTCTCTATTTCACCAGTTTATTTTTGGCCAAGTCAAAACCAAACATGACAACATTTCGGCCAGTTGGAAGTTGTTACCCTTGATTAATTGCCACAGGAAACATTAGGCTACAGGGAACATAACAAAGCTTCAGATAATAGACGAGGTATAACAGCCCACAGATGAAAGAATGACATGTAACAACATGTATGTTTACTAGTGACATATACTGACAATTATGGCCTCTCAGGCCGACTGTGATGGATCTATGGTTCTCTCTTGCAGTCACCTTTCACATTCATAACAAGAGAGATGTTTCTGAGAAATCTGTACACCATTTTGTTTTTCTTTTATCACAGCTACTATGATTCCCGATATATCACCAAAGAAAATGGCCAAATGCTGATCATTCCCAATGTGAAAGACTCTGACAATGGAGAATACTGTTGCATCGCCAACAACTGGATCGGACAACCTGCTAAGAGCTGTGGTGCTCTTCAACTGAAAATGAGTAAGCAGTGAAAGTTCACATTCTTCACGGCTTGCTCGACATGCTTGTTGCCTCCCCTCGAATTTCATTATTCGTGGCCAGAACCTTTCTAGATTACCAGGGTCTGGATTTTCCAGGCTAGTTTTTAGCTGGAAATGTTAGTAAGTGCAGACAATGAGAAAGTATTTCACGTACCCATGACTTGTGGTGTCGCTGTAGTGGCACTATGAAGCAGAGCTGTCAAACACAAGCTGGGATTTTGCAGTCTTTAAGGGCTTTGACCCAGATACATGGTGTTTGGAAGTGGCACTTGGCTAAAGGAGCACTTAAGTTTCTTCTTATTGTTCTCACTCCAGATTCATTCAATGAAAGTCATTTCAAGCCTTTGGGTGTGAATGACATTGTGGGTAAAGATAATTGATTCTGTATTAATTACCCCCTTTTATTTTAGATATATAAACGGTGGGGCTTTGACCCAGAAACTGCCACTAGTAGTAGCAGGTTATGCTAACGCTAAAGCTAAAGCTAAATCTACCATTCTAGAAGCCCGCTGGCCTCTACAATCCTGTCAGTGCAGAACAGTCTTCACTGTTCATGATCGATGAATTAAAAAGAATGTTATTTAGGCTATATGTCCCATCAAACAACTAGTCTGATGTATGACACCATAGGCCCTAGTGCATTGTATTGTATATTGAAGCTCTAACATATAAAGCACTTCCCTCCTCCCTCCTCTATCTCCTTCTTCTACCAGTTTCTCCTCCTACCACACTTTGACTATAATATAAGCACTCCTATCCTCCAGTAATTGTAGCCCTTTTTCCATTGAAAAGATAATTTAGTGTGACATATGTGATGGAAAAAGACTTATATCGCTGTAATGTCGGTTTTGTCGCGCTAAATCAATTTGCTCGCCAGAGGTGGATTAGAAAGAGTTAATTCGATGTGGTGGAAAAGGGTTGGAGCTATGTAAGTTACTGTGACACCTGCTCAAAATTACAAAGTTTGCGGAAAAAAAAAAGTCTCACGCATACCAAGACGTTCACCTCACAACGGTCTGCCATTCGCTACCTTTGATACATTCGCTAGAAATGTTCCATTCGCTACATCTGTTCTGAAAAACCATACCGCACTAGACAAATGCAAATATGGAAAAAGGGCTTGTATTGACAGGTACAGCAGTAAAGTCTTCTCTGCTGCTTGAATGTTAATCTCTTGCTGTAAGTGGATTAAGATTAAAGCATCTTCTAAATGAATACATGTAAATTAATGTAAATGTAAAACTCAGTTTTTGAGTAAACACCTTCACTGTTTGAGAGCCCCAGATTAAGAGACATCCGATGGACATCACCATGCTGGTCGACAGCAAAGCCGTGCTGCCCTGCGTTACCCTGGGCTACCCCAAGCCAGACATCACCTGGATCAAGGATGAAGACCTGGTCAAGGTCAGTCTGTGTTGATGGTGTAACATAAATTTGCCACTAATATGGTTTGGTGTGTGTGTGTCTGTGTTGGACAAACAGACAGTATCACTGCAGTTAACAATGCTTCTGTGTGTGTGTGTGGGGGGGGGGGGTAAAGAATGTGTGTGTGTGTGTGTGTGTGTGTGTGTGGGCCTGGGGGCGGGGCGGTAGAGAATGTGTGTGAGAGTGTTTGTGTGTGTGTGTGGTGTGCGTGTGTGGGTGTGTGTGTGTGTGTGGGATAGCGAGTGTGATTATGTGTGTGTGTGTGTGTGTGTGTGTGTGTGTGTGTGTGTGTGTATGTGTTTGTGGGTGGGTGGGACAGAGAATGTGTGAGTGTGTGTGAGTGTGTGTGTGTGGGTGGGACAGAGAATGTGTGTGTGAGTGTGTGTGGGTGTATGTGTGTGTGTGTGTGTTTGTGTGTGTGTATGCGGGATAGAAAATGTGTGTGTGTGTGTGTGTGTGTGTGTGTGTGTGTGTGGGGGGGGGGGGTGTTGTTGGTAAGTGTCTGTTTTCACTGTATGCATTTTGTGCGTAGCGTGCATGTTTTATGTTTTGACACCTTGACTCCTTGCAGCTGAGCGATCGTGTGTCCATTCTGGATTACGGGGCCTTGAAGATCCATAACATCAGAAAGGAGGACGCCGGCCAATACCGTTGCGTGGCCAGAAACAGCTTTGGGATCGCGTTCTCCAAACCCGTCACTATAGAAGTACAGGGTAGGTCTTATTGCGTTCTCCAAACCCGTCACTATAGAAGTACAGGGTAGGTATTATTCCGTTCTTCAAACCCGTCACTATAGAAGTTCAGGGTAGGACTTATCACATTCTCCAAATCCGTCACTATAGAAGTACAGGGTAGGCCTTCAAACGGACACAGCTTTGGGGTCGCTTTATCCAAACCCATCACTATAGAAGTAGCCTACAGGGTACTTACTCATACAGACACACTGCCAGGATAAACTCCTACTGTATACAACTTTAACGTGCATATTTAATATATGAAGTTACTTGCTTTATTATAATTGGTCCCACTATATGAAATATATTTTTTTACAGTATACTTATTTACATTTTCATTTAAGCCTGTGAAATTGCATGTTAGCAGCCACAAGGAGGATTGTGCGGTAACACTTTACTTGACGGGTGAGTCCATAACACATTCATAGCATAGTTCTCGCCGTTCTGTCTTCCACATTCATGAAAGGTTTGGTATGAATGTTAAGTCATTTCTCATGAAACAGTCACGAATGCTTATGTGCAGTTTATGACAGCTGCTATGAATGTGTTATGAACTCACCCGTCAAGTAAAGTGTTACCGATTGTGCTAAGAAGTGCTAATATGCACTCATTAAGAAATGTAGCATTAATTAGCATTAAGTTGCTGTTTGTACTGAGACGTGCTATTGAATGCTGTTGTGTCCGGTAAAATGTGCCAAAGCTGTTGTGTGTGGTGAGATGTGCTACTGAAACCTGTTGAGTGCTGTGGATAAAATGTCTCCTTGTGTTGTGTTATGTTGTGTTGTGTTGTGTTGTGTTGTGTTGTTGTGTTTTGTTGTGTTGTTGTGTTGTGTTGTGCAGCCCCAGCCAGGATCCTGCGAGTGCCCAAGGAGAAGCGTGTTCCCTTTGGGACAAAGGTCTCTCTGGAGTGCAACGCCACCGGCAACCCGACCCCTACACTGACCTGGCTGGAGAACGGCAACACTGTAAGTCCAGGTCCTCAAGGCCCTCTCTCACCCACTCACTGTAAGTCCAGGTCCTCAAGGCCCTCTCTCACCCACTCACTGTAAGTCCAGGTCCTCAGGGCCCTCTCTCACCCACTCACTGTAAGTCCAGGTCCTCAAGGCCCTCTCTCACCCACTCACTGTAAGTCCAGGTCCTCAAGGCCCTCTCTCACCCACTCACTGTAAGTCCAGGTCCTCAAGGCCCTCTCTCACCCACTCACTGTAACTCAGTGCCCTCTCTCACCCACTCACTGTAAGTCCAGGTCCTCAGGGCCCTCTCTCACCCACTCACTGTAACTCAGGGCCCTCTCTCACCCACTCACTGTAAGTCCAGGTCCTCAAGGCCCTCTCTCACCCACTCACTGTAAGTCCAGGTCCTCAGGGCCTTCTCTCACCCACTCACTGTAACTCAGGGCCCTCTCTCACCCACTCACTGTAAGTCCAGGTCCTCAGTGCCCTCTCTCACCCACTCACTGTAACTCAGTGCCCTCTCTCACCCACTCACTGTAAGTCCAGGTCCTCAGGGCCCTCTCTCACCCACTCACTGTAAGTCCAGGTCCTCAAGGCCCTCTCTCACCCACTCACTGTAACTCAGTGCCCTCTCTCACCCACTCACTGTAAGTCCAGGTCCTCAGGGCCCTCTCTCACCCACTCACTGTAACTCAGGGCCCTCTCTCACCCACTCACTGTAAGTCCAGGTCCTCAAGGCCCTCTCTCACCCACTCACTGTAAGTCCAGGTCCTCAGGGCCCTCTCTCACCCACTCACTGTAACTCAGGGCCCTCTCTCACCCACTCACTGTAAGTCCAGGTCCTCAGTGCCCTCTCTCACCCACTCACTGTAACTCAGTGCCCTCTCTCACCCACTCACTGTAAGTCCAGGTCCTCAGGGCCCTCTCTCACCCACTCACTGTAAGTCCAGGTCCTCAAGGCCCTCTCTCACCCACTCACTGTAACTCAGTGCCCTCTCTCACCCACTCACTGTAAGTCCAGGTCCTCAGGGCCCTCTCTCACCCACTCACTGTAAGTCCAGGTCCTCAGTGCCCTCTCTCACCCACTCACTGTAACTCAGTGCCCTCTCTCACCCACTCACTGTAAGTCCAGGTCCTCAGGGCCCTCTCTCACCCACTCACTGTAAGTCCAGGTCCTCAAGGCCCTCTCTCACCCACTCACTGTAAGTCCAGGTCCTCAAGGCCCTCTCTCACCCACTCACTGTAACTCAGTGCCCTCTCTCACCCACTCACTGTAAGTCCAGGTCCTCAAGGCCCTCTCTCACCCACTCACTGTAACTCAGGGCCCTCTCTCACCCACTCACTGTAAGTCCAGGTCCTCAGGGCCCTCTCTCAGTCACTCACTGCAGCCTGTGAAGAGGTTCCAGGGTTGCGTTTTGTCTGTTGTCTTGGGATTGCTCATATGCTTCTTTCCACATCATTATTTTTTCCCTCTTTCCTTTTCTGTCTTTCTTTTTGATCCTTTTTGTCTCCCCTCTTGTCCTCTCCTCTTCATTTTTCCTTCTTCCTCTTCTCATTTTTCTCCTTTTCTCCTTTTCCCTATCTGTATTCTCCTTCATTATGTGGCTAATAGAGAAAATATAGCAGTTGAAGCTGCCCCAGCATTTGCGTTCAGAAAGGGCTTTTAGTTCCACAGAAGGAGATCAGCCAGAGAGGCACGCTGCTCTCCTCTCCTCTCAGATGCATTGTTGCCACTGAGCTTGTTCTGCTCTCCGCGCTTCCCTTTGATTCGCAGGTCAATTCCACTATTAACACCACCCTAGTTATGTTAATGACCGCGCAGCTCTGATGTTAGATCAGAGATAAAAATGGCACGGAACGCCTCGTTTTCAAAGACCTTTTTGATGACTTTATTTAGCGTATAAGCACAGGCTTGACCGTGGGTTGTAATTAGATTTCGGAATGAGCATGGAAAAAGAATACATGCCTATATGTGCGTGCGGTCAGGAGTCGACCGACACAGTTGATATGCATCGGTGAAATGGCATAAAAGGCATTTATTTTTTGATGGGCTCAGGAACAAACCCTTTCTAGGTAAAGGCTCATATCCTCTCAATGATAGTTAATTATGTGGTACACAAGCTACATACTACAGTACATCATATGCACATGGCATGGCAGTAAAACCCAGCACGTCTACACTGTGACAGCTCTACGTACAAGAGTCCTGTCCCTAAAGGGTCATGATGCAGTTAGATGACTGTTAGAACTCAGTCTGGACCTTTGCCACTTGATATTTCAATAATTTTATTGTTCACCACTTAACCACATGATTTATGAAAAAAAAAAAAGTTAAATCACAGGAGTGACCCCTGTGTGGTGCTGAGTGTGAGGTATGTGTATGTGTGTGTGTGTGTGTGTGTGTGTGTGTGTGTGTGTGTGTGTGTGTGTGTATGTGTGTGTGTGTGTATGTGTGTGTGTGTGTGTGTGTGTGTGTGTGTGTGTGTGTGTGTGTGTGTGTGTGAGGTATGTGTGTGTGTGTGTGTGTGTGTGTGTGTGTGTGTGTGTGTGTGTGTGTGTGTGTGTGTAACAGCTGCAGAGCTGGATGTCCTCATGGGGGAGAGATGGCTGACCTGGTCACAAGCAGCTGCTCTCTCTGTCTCTCTCTTTCTTTTTTCTCTATCTCTGTCTCTTCCTCCCTTTTTCTTTCTCTCTCCCTCTCTTCTCCATCTCTGTCTCTCTTCCACCCTCTCTCTCTCTTTCTTTTTTCTCTATTTGTCTCTCTTCCTCCCTTTCTCTTTACCTCTCCCTCTCTTCTCTCTTTCTTTCTCTTCTCTCTCTCTGTCTCTCTTCCACCCTCTCTCTCTCTTTCTTTTTTCTCTATTTGTCTCTCTTCCTCCCTTTCTCTTTCTCTCTCCCTCTCTTCTCTCTTTCTCTTCTCTCTCTCTGTCTGTCTTCCACCCCCTCTCTCTCTCTCTCTTTCTTTTTTCTCTATCTGTCTCTCTTCCACCCTCTCTCTCTCTCTGGTTTACATCATTACATATTCCCACTGGCCAAAAGTGTTCAACTTAACTGTCGTTTTTACAGTAATATTCCATGTTATGTCATTAACACTCAATCACAGAAAGGCATGTTATTGAAATTAGTATTTGCAAAAAAACATCTTTCCTTCAATTATAAAATGTATAAAAATTATTTTAATTTTGGTGTATCACTCAATTGAAAAAGATTCCCTAACATGTTATACTGTACAATTTCATATTAATTCCAACAGCGTGTTGTGATATGTCCAAAGTTTTGCACCAGTGGACGAGCCTTGCTATCTGTCACAGAAGCATGCTCTGCGCTGAGTTATTGGAGTCTGATTAAATTTACTCTCTGTGTGACCATGATTCTGGCTCGTTATTTTACCCATCATTTCTCTCCGTCCGGATGAGCTGCCTTCTAAAATCAGCCCTGTGCTCCGTGTGTTAAATATAGAGCGCTGGGACACACAGTGGTCGTGTGAACGCATATGTTTGGTTCTCATGAGATCTCGGGTGCACAGTAAAGTCTTGTGAAAGAAGCCATTTTTGTGAGAAGGAAAAAGGTTGAACTCAAAGCTATGCAGCTATATAAATCGCTTAACTATGAAATGATCCTGGGTGAGCTCCCTCACAAGTACATTCAGTTCATATGTAATTTTATTAAGTAACTACAAAGTGGTAAAAATCAATATTTAAATGCTTATCTCTGCTCAACAGGGTTATGGTTATGGTTATGGTATTTAGCAGACACTTTTGTCCAAAGCGACACACAAATAACAACAATACAAAGTTAAATAATTAAATAATTAAAAGGTTGGTAAGACTACATTAAGGAGAATAGTAATAATAGTGGAAGCTGGTGTACCACCGGTGGTACACGTACCACAGTTTGGCAATCCCTGAAATAGGGTATCACTATTTCTTCTAGGCAACTCAATGGAGCACATTGTTTCCTCTTCAATATTTTTTTCAATAACTAGGACATCTAATTACCCCATGCTGTACCGTTTACTTTTCTGATTTATGCTCTAAATGTTAGTTCTTACTGTTGATCATAAAATAGATGCTATGACATGACAATGTCAATAGGGCCAGTTATTGTTTATGACATTTCTTTCGGGCTACGTGAAGTACTTTGACACAATGCCCATTGTCAGTGCAGCTAAATAAAACTGAGTTGGCCTGAATGCCTGGAGTAGCCTGCGTTTGTGTGTGTCCAAACTAACGTTAGCCTCTTGTGTGTGTGTGTGTGTGTGTGTGTGTGTGTGTGTGGCTCTCTGTGTGTGTGTGTGTGTGTGTGTATGTATGTGTGTGTGTCTCTGTGTGTGTGTGTGTGTGTGTGTGTGTGTGTGTGTGTGTGTGTGTGTGTGTGTGTGTCTCTGTGTGTGTGTGTGTGTGTGTGTGTGTGTGTGTGTGTGTGTGTGTCTCTGTGTGTGTGTGTGTGTGTGTGTGTGTGTGTCTCTGTGTGTGTGTGTGTGTGTGTGTGTGTGTGTGTGTGTGTGTCTCTGTGTGTGTGTGTGTGTGTGTGTGTGTGTGTGTGTGTGTGTGTGTGTGTGTGTGTGTGTGTGTGTGTGTGTGTCTCTGTGTGTGTGTGTGTGTGTGTGTGTGTGTGTGTGTGTGTGTCTCTGTGTGTGTGTGTGTGTGTGTGTGTGTGTGTGTGTGTGTGTGTGTGTGTGTGTGTGTGTCTCTGTGTGTGTGTGTGTGTCAGATCTCGGAGGCGTCGGTGGAGGAGACACTTGTGGGGGACGTGGTTCTGTCTGTCCTCCACGTGGAGGTGAAGCAGCCGGCCCTCTACACCTGCCTGGCCACCAACCACCACAGCGGGGGCGCCAACACCGTCAAGGCTACAGCGCGGGTCACCGTCTCGGGTACGTCTGACCTTTTCAAACATGCACGGCTGACATTCCCGCCCAAGCCCTACCGGCCCGGGGAAATCTGATTAAAGACTGTGACGTTGGGATGTCACAGTCAGTGACATTTGAGGTGAGATGTGCCAGCTTAGTCCTACACAGTAGAGCAGCTAGCGGTCAACACTGACGAGCTATCATAAGATGGGCTCCACTGACCACTCCACACAACAGCTGGCAAAGTGACACTATGCAGGAATTTCCCTTTGCGCCAATTTTCAACATAGTGGATACCAGTTTAGTGAGAGTACGCATTTTATCAAAAACAGATGATAAGGGCCATGCTCCTATACCGCCACAACAATGTTTCACAATGCAATACCAGACATATGCATCAGTCATGACAGACACCCTTCCTATTGTGAGACAGAGTGGCATCCAAATGAGATTGGAGCCGTTACTTTAAGGTAAAACAACTACATTGTGTTGCTTTTAGACTACGCCACAATGTCTGGCATCTTTTGTGTTTGTTATTTTTTAAATGTATCTGTCATGTCTTGATGTCACGGGCACGCTGGCGACTACGCCGCTCCATCCAGCATCTTTTGTCTTTTTGTTGTGTGTCTTGTTTGTGGAGCGTTTTTGGGTTGCACTCTGTGCATGTTAAATGCGCTATGAAAATAAAGCTGACTTGACTTGACTTGACTTAAACAATATTTGAAGAGTTTGGTTCCAAAACGCTATATCCACCATTTTAATGAATTTTCATAAATAATTTTGTTTTGCAAGTAATTTCAGTAGAACTGTAATTGGTTATTGTGTTATTTGGTTTATTTTTACTCAGTCAAAACAACAAAACAGAAATTTCATTGATATTACCTGAAATACACAATTAAATAACATGACTTTTAAAAATGGATATATAGCGTTTTGGAACCAAACTTGTTGTTTATTATGCTGCATAGTGGAACACATTGTGTCCACTTCTTGTGTTTATGTAGCGTATGGTTCCTGAGTGAAGTTACTCTGGGAATCTGCTGAACGTCAGAGTATTTGTGTCTTTGTGTATTTTTCTGAGTGGACGTCAGAGGGACGGCAGTAGTGACACTGTGTCCCTGTAGGAGACGTCGCGGCCACTCTCGGGACATTTCACATCTCCTCACTTCCAGCTCCTGCTGTCACTCACAGTCAGCTCTGGGTTGGCTTGCTTAGGAGGCTGTGTGTCTCTGTCATAACAGACTGACAGGCTCCTCTGCTAAAACATGCACAACACTATGCTACATGGATAGAACACAAAGAGCACTGTGTGTATTGTGTCAGTGATATCAGTTAAGATAATCAGTTTGTAGTTATGTTTAGAAGAACAAGGGATTCCTTGTTTTATGTTAAATGGCTCTTATTTATCACAAGGAGCACAGAATTGGTGCCAAATTTCCACTTCCACTGCACCCTGGGGGGCATTTTAGGCTAGTTGCCCCAAATTCCTCTGAGACACCCCACCCCCACTAATACCCACACACACCCATGGTGGTCCTGGTTGGTTCTTTGTGGGATCTGCAAATCATGAAAGTCACACCTGCTGATGCAGGGGTGGTTCCCTCTCACTCACACACACACACACACACACACACACACACACACACACACACACACACACACACACACACATCCCTCTTAGCAAACCCACCTACGCCTACACACACACACACACACACACACACACACACACACCTCCCTCTTAGCAAACCCACCTACGCCTACACACACACACACACACACACACACCAGCATGACTGGGCCCAGTGCATGGGCACACTGGCCTGTGTCCTGGCCGAATGGAAATAAGCTGACTCTGACTTCGCTTCTCTTTCTGGCTCCTGCTCTGGTGATGGCCCACGGACCCTGCCACTTCCCCATAGAATGGAGGTAAGGATGCTCTCTCT
>NW_027468609.1:14436218-14448718 GCF_046254945.1 Alosa pseudoharengus | reverse complement strand
GAGGTTTTGTTCGAAAAACCCAAATGTTGTGCCATTCTAAGAGGTTTAATTTAAAAAAACCCTAATGATGTGCTGTTGAAATAGGTTTTGTTTGAAAAAACTCAAATGGTGTGCCATTCTAAGAGGTTTCGTTTGATCATCCCCAATGGCATGCTGTTGTAAGAGCGTGTTGTGATGCCACCAAAGTCTAAACAATTTACAACCGACAGAGGCAGTAGAATCAGCTGAACAAATGAGGCAGCTGTAGACCCCCCCCCCCCCCCCATGTTGTTTCAGTTGAGACAGAGGCGTGTGCCTCCTGGGATGCTTTTGTGACTTTTCAGCTTTTGAACTCCTCTTTGATTGCAGTTTGTTGTATTTATCCACTTTTGTTTAAAACACATCCTCAGAATCTCTCAGTGTTTGTTTATGTGCTGCACTGTCTGAAATCTGCTTTTTTACTTAACCCTCTCCATGTTTGTGTGTGTGTGTGTGTGTGTGTGTGTGTCTGTCTGTGCATCAAGGATTGAAGAAGGACGAAGTAACAAGTGAGTGGAAAAAATATACTCATCTGTGAGAGGCTAACATTCCCTCTATCATAGCAATGATAATTTCTTTGTGTAACGCTTATTTGTTTAATGTTTCTTTGTGTAATGTTAACTTGTGTAATGTTTAATTGTTTAATGTTTACTTGTGTAATGTTTACTTTTGTATTTGTGTACTGTCTTCTCAGCCACTTGCTACAATGACAGAGGGCGCTTTTACCAAGGCAACGTCAATGTGACCTCCTCAGGCATCCCCTGCCAGAAATGGAGCCTGCAGGTAAATGTGTGTGTTCACTATCAACCTGCAGGTAAAAGTGTGTGTTCACTATCAACCTGCAGCTAAAAGTGTGTGTTCACTATCAACCTGCAGGTAAAAGTGTGTGTGTTTAGTATGAACCTGCAGGTAAAAGTGTGTGTGTTTAGTATGAACCTGCAGGTAAAAGTGTGTGTTCACTATCAACCTGCAGCTAAAAGTGTGTGTTCACTATCAACCTGCAGGTAAAAGTGTGTGTGTTTAGTATGAACCTGCAGGTAAAAGTGTGTGTGTTTAGTATGAACCTGCAGGTAAAAGTGTGTGTTCACTATCAACCTGCAGCTAAAAGTGTGTGTTCACTATCAACCTGCAGCTAAAAGTGTTTGTTCACTATCAACCTGCAGGTAAAAGTGTGTGTTCACTATCAACCTGCAGGTAAAAGTGTGTGTTCACTATCAACCTGCAGGTAAACGTGTGTGTTCACTAATAACCTGCAGCTAAACGTGTGTGTTCACTATCAACCTGCAGGTAAAAGCGTACCCTTCGCAACCCTTCTCATTGACCGCATTTCATTCTATATTAGGTATAGAAGTTAAAAGAAGTTAGAGCCGTTGCATCTCAGCCTTGCTTCGTACGCTGTGCGTCGTACCTAACAAGACACCTCTTAGCTGTTCTCAATTCACTGGAACCTGCGTCCTCCTGGGGCTTATTGGGCTCCTCTAAACACACACACACACACACACACACACACACACACACACACACACACACACACACATACACACACACCCACACACACATACAGGTCCCGTTGGCCGTAAGGAAAGATATAAAGAGGAGAATGTGGCCACTGCTGATTGTGGATCCCAAGAGCTGAGGCCAGCCAGTAGAGGCCAGCCAGTGGAGGTTAGAAGTTACAATGGCACAGGGGAAACGCTTAACAGTATGTATGTGCTGTTCTGGAAACAATTAGTCTTTACATACAGGCATGAGTACACACATACACACACACATATACACACACACACACACACACACACGCACAGACACACACACACACACACACACACACACACACACACACACACACACACACACACATACAGAGTGTCAGTGTGTGCAAAGCAGAGAGAATCAAGTTTTCCACAGCTACAACCCATTACCCAAATTGGCTTAATGTTGTCCCCATTCGTTTCCTGCTTTCTTTAAACAATGAGTTCGCCCGCGCCGTGCCATGCGAGCTGGGACTGTGGAATGACGCATGTCAGCGGGGGGAAATGTGTGTGGAGCCGACGGCATGCCGGCTAATCCAAACACACGAACACAGAGAATTACAGCTTGCCCCTCACGGGACCCCCAGTCAGGCCACGGCGTCTCTGTGTTAACCAGTGGAGAATGGGACGCGTGACTGCAAGTCATATCTCTCCCACACCACTGGTGGAGGAGTTATTTAGATCATTTAGGCTACTTATGCAAATGCACTGATACAGCATTGTAAACAATATCATAGTCCATCACAAGTCCTACTGAAGAGCTACTTATGCAAACGCACTAATACAGCATTGTAAACAATATCATAGTCCATCACAAGTCCTACTGAAGAGCTACTTATGCAAACGCACTAATACAGCATTGTAAACAATATTATAGTCCATCACAAGTCCTACTGAAGTAAGACAGTATTAGTATTAGTATTATAAGACATTAGTATTAGTATTATCAGCTAAATCTAGTGAAAGCACCAGTACTGGTATGGCTCCTCTGATGCTGCATTATGTAAGGGATAACGACCGCCGAGGTGTCCTGTTATACGGAATTAATGGACGATTAATGGACACTCAGCGGACACCACATTCATTTAGCAATCAGCCCCAAGAGGCCATATGTTCCAGTGATTTTAGAGCAGCTAAGAGACATTGGTTGACGCAACGCAAAGCGAAATGTTGTGTTTTACAATGGCATCAAATGTGATTCAGCCAATCATAATCAAGGACCGTAACCATCATCAGTGTATAAGCAACATGTGACCTCATCAGTGTATAAGCGACATGTGACCTCATCAGTGTATAAGCGACATGTGACCTCATCAGTGTATGAGCGACATGTGACCTTGTAGCCTCTGAAGATGAAGCTAGTTGGAATACTTTTGTCTTCAGTGCTATATTCAGGGACAGCAGGTAACATGAGCAGTTGGAGGGGACAGAACTAAAACAAAGCTCTGGAGCACAAATCTCAGTTCAGTTCAGTTCTTGGACTTGTGTTTTGATGAGATGATGGATAATTTTAACATTTTAATAAATGTTAAGTTGAATGAAAAGTTTGTGGAAAAACTATTTTGATGGAGCTGTTAACAACTCATAGATCTGATATGTGACTCTGACCACACATATTTGAATAGCTTGTTAAACTCGCCTTAATGCACACACAATCTTAAAAGTAACTAAATCAGTCAAATAAATGTAATGGAGTAGAAATATAACATAACGTCAAATGGAAATACTGAAGTAATGTGCAATTACCTCAAACATACTTTAGTACAGTAATGCTGCTTTCCACCTCTCTCTCTCTTTCTCTCTCTCCATCTCTCTCTCTCTCTCACACACACACAGACACACAGACTGATCTCTCTGTTTCTCTTTCTCTCTACCCCCCCCCCCCGCCCCCTCTCTGACCCAAAGGACCCCCACAACCACCGACTCTCAGTGGACGTGATCCCGGAGCTGTGGAATGCGGAGAACTTTTGCCGGAATCCTGGAGGGGAGAGCGACATGCCGTGGTGCTACACCACCAGCGGCAGGATCCGCTGGGAATACTGCGACATTCCCAGATGCGGAGAAGACAATCCCATAAGTGAGCGCAGAGATTTACGCAAAAGACAATCCCATAAGTGAGCGCAGAGATTACGCAATCTCAGCAGCGTACATCAGGACATGATTCACTTAGAATGAGATAAAGCACATATTACACACACACACACACGGGCACACATTCACACACACACACACACAAACACACACACACACACACACACACACACATTTACTCTCTCTACAACTACCACACATTATTATATATATTGATGTATTTTTATATATCATAACAAGATAGAATAGTGTGGAAGAGATAATTATAATAGAATTATATATTCATAATATTGTGGTTACACGTTATGACATTATCAGTACATTCCTTGACAAGGGTGTAACATATAAACACAATTTGAATGATATACACTGGTGGGTATTGTAGTAATTCAAATTGTTCCATTTTCTTCCATGTTTTGTGTCCTGCCTCATGCAGTACCGGTGAAAGATCCTGAGGTGTCGTACCCGCAGACGGTCCCCTTCACCCCCAGCGTAGAGTCCCCCGCGTACGCCATGAGCGTCATCATCTTCGTCATCGCCGGCTTCGCTCTGGCGGCCTTCCTCACCATCATCATCCTCATGTGCCGAAGGCAACAGAAAGCCTGGAAGAGCCGCAAGAGGTAAGTGGACAACTGGACACAGCCTTGTGGCCAACTCAGTGGTCAAAGCCCTGTTGAACATAGCTACATGTTCAAGTGTTCAAGACCACCTGTAACGATTGCAGGATTTCATTTAAGTGAGGATAGGAGCAGGCTTCACTCAATGTGTATACTTTAAGAGTGCTGGCCTGGATAGTTAGAAAACGTGAAGTAGGAGAGAGGCCACATTATGCATATATACTTGTATTTACACAGATGAGTTTCGGCACGTGCCTTCTTCAGTGTGCGATTTCATTTAAGGAATTTTGTCACAATAAAATGTCTCATAAGTACCTCCAGCCATAAGGATTCACTTTGTGTGATGAAGTTAGTTAGAGCTAGTTAGAAGTTAGTAATGTTATTAGTCTTAGGTATGAGCTACACCAGGCGCATAACTGAAGCGTTCCTTTCGCGACGCGTAAAATCCATTTTAGATTAATGGTCTATTTTTTTCAAACGTACGCCCCACTGTCACGTCTGGTGTAGCTACTTCCATTGACTATAATGGAAGCTTATTGTTGCAGCAGACGCAACGCGAACGGAACGCTTCAGTTACGCGCCTGGTGTAGCTCAGCCCTTAGGCTTGTTCATTATGCAATGCATTATAATCATTTTTACTTAGATAGATAGATAGATAGATAGATAGATAGATAGATAGATAGATAGATAGATACTTTATTCATCCCGAGGGAATTGTTTTTTTTTTTAGATACTGTAGATAGATACTTAAAGTAGTATCTATTTATATTGGGGTTAATGTAAGTTTGAGGTCTATGTTGCCTTGGATACAAGCGTTTGCTGAATATCAGTCAACTTTAACTTTAACTAACTTTAAAATGCACAGCACTCAGTGTTGTTATTATAAGTGACCCAGTGAGTATGCAGTGGTGAGGGCACTACGTACTAATTGGGGCTCCAGGTCAGAGTGCTATCTACATTCAGACTGTCTTCACCCTGCCTTCTCCAGCCCGTAGCCATGTGCGTTGTGTGACGTCACCCGCGTGGGTGTGTTTAGTGACCTCGTTAGAGTGAGCGCGTGTGTTTGATGACCTCGCCAGATGAGCGTCTGCGTTGTGTGACCTCGCTCGAGTGAGCACGTGTGTGTTTAGTGACCTCGCCAGAGTGAGCGTGTGTGTTTAGTGACGTCGCCAGAGTGAACGTCTGCGTTGTGTGACCTCGCTCAAGTGAGCTTGTATGTGTTTAGTGACTTCGCCAGAGTGAGTGTCTGCATTGTGTGACCTGTGTGTGTTTAGTATATATAAGTAGTATATATATACATACAGTATATGTGTGTATTTATATACTTATATACACTAAACACACACACTCACTCAAGAGAGGTCACACAACGCAGACGCTTACTCTGGTGTGTGTGTTTAGTGACCTCGCTGGTTGTGGTGTCCGCAGGGCGATGGAGCCTCCGCCGCTGACGGCGCTGCCCTCGGAGCTGCTGCTGGACCGCCTGCACCCCAACCCCATGTACCAGCGGCTCCCGCTGCTGCTCAACTCCAAGCTGCTGAGCCTGGAGTACCCGCGCAACAACATAGAGTACGTGCGCGACATCGGAGAGGGCGCCTTCGGCAGGGTCTTCCAGGCCAGGTGAGAGCGTGAGAGCCCGTCTCATATGAACCCTACGCTGCCAATAAACATCCTCACACACACACACACACACACGCACACGCACACGCACACGCACACACGCACACGCACACACACACGCACACGCACACGCACACGCACACGCACACGCACACGCACACGCACACACACGCACACACGCACACACACGCAAACTCCTTTCCCAGATACCCTCCCAACACTGAAAGGTGATGAGTCATGCTTCCCCTGTACATCTCTCTCTCTCTCTCTCTCTCTCTCTCTCTCTCTCTCTCTCTCGTTCTCTCTCTCTCTTTCTCTCTCACTCTCTCTCTCTCTCCCGTAGGTATTTCAACATGTTGGGATTTCTTTTTCATTGGGGGTGTGTGTGTGATGTTTTAGTCCTAGGCTGTGTAGAAGAATAATTCTGATTCCGCGTCTGTGCGTCTCCACTGGGCACGTGTGATGTAGAGCTGTTGAATAAGGGCACAGCTGCCTGTCTGAAAGTAGACGTACAGTATACGCCAGCCCATCCCGCCAAAGCAAATTGTAGAGACAGTCACATTAATCACACACACAGACAGACCCCCCCCCCCCACACACACACACACACACGTACAAACAAAAGATATGATGAGAATAGAGCACAAACTCTGCCAAAAACCCCATTATCTCTCCAAAAGGAGACAGTAGAGCGCCGATAGGCTGTGAGTGATGAGGAGGCTCCCACAGCTGCCTCTGTGCGTCTCTGTGCTTCTGTGGAGATCCTGCTCAGGTCCCTGGCGTGGGAACTGCATCCTGGCCCCTCTGTGAGTGTGTGGGCCCTGTGGAGGTGCTCAGGTCCCTGGCGTGGGAACTGCATCCTGGCCCCTCTGTGCATCTCTGTGCTTCCCCTGTGTTGAGCAGCATTGATAGCAGTGACTATCAATGAAGCTCACAGAAAAATAAGACTGTAAGACCCAGGCCATTTGGAAGAACAATTCGCCAAGTATTTCATCCCTACTAGGTTGGAAGGTGTATTTCAGAATCAGCTTGTGTGTGTGTGTGTGTGTGTGTGTGTGTGTGTGTGTGTGTGTGTGTGTGTATGTGTGTGTGTGTGTGTGTGTGTGTGTGTGTGTGTGTGTTTGTGTGTGTGTGTGTGTTCGTGTGTGTGTGTGTGTGTGTGTGTGTGTGTGTGTGTGTGTGTGCATTTGTGCTGTATATTTAAGGTGCTGTAATTGGCCGGCAGTGGGAAGGTATTCAGCCAGTATTTGGAGACTCCTGGGAAAGCGTCTGCACTGAGATATCTAAGCCGTCGCGCGATGCGGAGCGGGGGGCTGTAAATAGACCCGGGGATGTGCGCGTCATCAGCAGGCATTAGGTGGGCTTGGACCGGAGGGGTCCTCTGGAGTCCAGCCGCCTCACCACGTCAGCAGCCACAGCAGCAACAGCACCTAGGGGGCTGGGGAGGGAGGAATATTTATAGTCCAGGGGAGAGAGGGAGAGAGAGAGGGAGAGAGAGAGAGAGAGGGAGAGAGAGGGAGAGGGAGGGGGGGGACAGAGAGGGAGGGAGAGAGAGAGAGAGAGGGAGGGGGGGGACAGAGAGGGAGAGAGAGAGAGAGACAGAGAGGGAGAGAGAGAGGGAGGGAGGGAGAGAGAGAGAGAGAGAGAGAGAGACTTGAGTTTGACTTGTTTACTTGCTGCAGAAGCCACACAGGATCCCTACAGCCAAGCAGGAAGTGACACGCAAATCACCCCTGATCGCCTGACATTCCCACCGCAGTCCCTCACCGCCGCTCCTGTTCAGCGACCCGGCGCATTCCCACAATGCACTGCCACAGGCCCACACACACTCTGCTGTTTACACAGTAGATGCCAGTGTGTGCAGTGTCTCAATTCAGATGAATGTGCATACATACAATGCATACACACACACACACACACACACACACACACACATACACACACACACACACACACACACACACACATACACACACTTTTTTACTTATCCTTTAACTTATCCTTACTTATCCTTCTCCACTCAACTCAGCGCTCTCTCATAGGTGCAGTACTGATGTGTGTGTGTGTGTGTGTGTGTGTGTGTGTGTGTGTGTGTGTGTGTGTGTGGGCTTTCAGGGCGCCAGGCCTGTTGTCCATGGAGCCCTTCACCATGGTGGCTGTGAAGATGCTGAAGGAGGAGGCGTCGGCCGACATGCAGAACGACTTCCAGAGGGAGGCCGCGCTCATGGCTGAGTTTGACCACCCCAACATCGTCCGCCTCCTTGGTACGTTCACAAGACCCGCACAACACATTAGAAACCCCTCAAAACTCCTCCTTGGTACGTTCACAAGACCCGCACAACACATTAGAAACCCCTCAAAACTCCTCCTTGGTACGTTCACAAGACACGCACAACACATTAGAAACCCCTCAAAACTCCTCCTTGGTACGTTCACAAGACACGCACAACACATTAGAAACCCCTCAAAACTCCTCCTTGGTACGTTCACAAGACACGCACAACACATTAGAAACCCCTCAAAACTCCTCCTTGGTACGTTCACAAGACACGCACAACACATTAGAAACCCCTCAAAACTCCTCCTTGGTACGTTCACAAGACCCGCACAACACATTAGAAACCCCTCAAAACTCCTCCTTGGTACGTTCACAAGACCCCCGCAACACATAATCACGTTTCTTGGTATTTTAAGCCCCCAACGTTGTCTTCAAAGCAGCGCTGCCTGAAAGGCGCTAGGGTTAGGCATTGGTTAGGGTTAGGGTTAGGGTTCGCGGGGTTAGGTGCTTTTAAGTCGATGGTGGCAAGAAACCTGGAAGACGATGCTGGGGGCTTAAAACACCATCGAGCGACCCTCCCATCAGCCTCCCAGGAACGGCGCTTACTGATGATGTATCGAGGGCTGCTGAAAACCTAGATGGATATGGCACATTTATTTTCGCCCGCACTGATAATGGTTTACATGCACGCACGCATACACACACATACATACACACACACACACACACAGGAAGTAGCCCCAGGGTTTTTTTTAGACAGGGGTACACAGCTGCTGCCAATACAGTTGCTTTAAATGGACCACAACATCTGGTTGATGTTACACTGTGTCCTTTCCCCAAGGGTGCCAAAGTGGAAAAAAGCCTAAAATAGCACACATCCTTTATTCTGGAACTGACCTCACGCGTGACCCCTCACAGGCCACTGTGTTAGAGCAGTAGCAGGAACGTGGGCAAAGCCCTCCGCGTACCACCGCTACAATAACAGGGGCTTGTTTATGTTTGGAATGGAGCTTTGGCTGGCTCTAACTGAGGCGCCTGTGTGTGTGTGTGTTATGTTTGTTTGTGTGTGTGTGTGTGTGTGTGTGTGTGTGTGTGTGTGTGTGTGTGTGTGTGTGTGTGTGTGTGTGTGTTTTGTCTTATGTATACATGCTTGTGTGTGTGTGTTTTGTCTTATATACTGTATAAGGGTGGGGAAGTCCATTTGTCTGATGTTGTGTGTGTGTGTCTCTCTCTGTAGGTGTGTGTGCGGTTGGGAAGCCCATGTGTCTGATGTTTGAGTACATGGCCCACGGGGATCTGAATGAGTACCTGCGTCGCCGGGCGCCGGGTCAGATCCACAGCCTGAGCCAGCCCAGCCTGGCGGCCCGGAGTCTCTCCTTGGAACCGGACGCCAGTGCCAGCGACATCGCCGCCGGACCGCTCAGCTGCCTGGACCAGCTGTTCATCTCCAAGCAGGTGGCGGCCGGCATGGCCTATCTGTCCGAGCGCAAGTTCGTCCACCGCGACCTGGCCACGCGCAACTGCCTGGTCGGGGAGGACATGGTGGTCAAGATCGCCGACTTCGGCCTGTCGCGCAACATCTACTCGGCCGACTACTACAAGGCCAACGAGAACGACGCCATCCCGATCCGCTGGATGCCGCCTGAGTCCATCTTCTACAACCGCTACACCAGCGAGTCGGACGTGTGGGCGTACGGCGTGGTGCTCTGGGAGATCTTCTCGCACGGCATGCAGCCGTACTACGGCATGGCCCACGAGGAGGTCATCTACTACGTGCGCGACGGCAACATCCTGGCGCGGCCGGACGACTGCCCGGTGGAGCTGTACAACCTGATGCGGCTGTGCTGGAGCACGCACCCCGCCGACCGGCCCAGCTTCCCAAGCATCCACCGCATCCTGGAGCGCATGCACCAGAACACGGCGACGCCCGCTCCACCAGAGCCCCCCGAGCCCCCCGAGCCATGACAGACCCACTCAGGGGGGGGGGGGGGGGGGTGACCGACAGAGCCATGACAGACCCACTCTGGGGGGGGGGGGGGGGGGGGGGTGAGGATGGGGTGACCGACAGAGCCATGATAGACCCACCCTGTGGAGGGGGGGAAGGGGTGGGTAGTGAGGATGGGGTGACTGACCACAGGTGAACATGGAGCCTGAGGTCACCTCACCACAGAATCAGCGTGTGTACCACCCTAACACTGAAATGGGGGGAAAAGGTAGCAAAGATGGAGACCTGTGTCCGAGGAGTGTTAAACTGCTGGAGTAAGAGCAGGGGAGGGTAGTAAGGTGCCCCACGCAGACTGGCACATGCTCCAACACTCACCTCCATCTTCTCTCTACTGGACTGTACCTGGACCGGGCTCCATACAGTCGCCTGGCACATGATCCAACACTCACCTCCATCTTCTCTCTACTGGACTGTATGTGGACTGGGCTCTATACAGTGGCCTGCAGGTCACACTCACTGGTTTTGTTGGCATTAAATAAATAGACAAAACTGGACAATTTAAAAATCATGATTAATACTCAGTCATTTCAGATGAACTGATGATCAGAATGATGCCTGCCCGAAGGGGTCCGAACTAAAACATCAGGTGTAATACGTGAGGATGGAGACACAGGTAGCTTGAAGGCCCGAGTCTGACCTTCTCTTGTGGTGGAACTGATCAAGAAGAAAGAAGAAAAGGCGTTTTTGTGTTAGAGTTATCAGTGATGACTTTTTATTGATATCCTTTTTAAGCTTCATGTATTATCATGCTTCTTTTATTGCTTTTTTCCTAATAAATATTGCATTGCAAGAGTGAATCATTCATTTAGTTGTGAATAATGCATAATATGTAATTAAATGAGTCATCAGTACATGTAGATGTCACATTTAGAAAAAGACTCATGTAGAAAAATCTATTTGAAATGCAACAGTGTCAGTTTAATTAAAACCTGTTTTCAAGACAAATAAGATAATGTTGGCAAAGTCAAAGTTTGCATAAGGAAAGTACCCCAAATTATTCATATACATGCCTATTTTTTTTTTTATCTATAGAGCATTTTTATTTGACCAGTAACTTCACTCTGACTGGAAATGGAATAGGCACAAAGAGACAAAAGACGATGCACTTCGTTAGAGAAATAACTGACAAACAAAATGTCAATGTTTTGGTCATATAACAAATCATATTAAATTCAAAATGGGTGTGGGTACAGTATGCATATTTATGGGCTTAAATGTAGGTGTTGTTTTTGTATGACTGGTTAAGTGTTTTTGCATTGGTGTGTTAAATAGTGCTGTTAGCATGATGATTTAAATATGAATGTCCAATTCAACCCTTTTCCTTGTTATTTAGTGTGTAATATTTTCATATGAACTCTTAGCAGAGTAGTGGTTGACAGTGAGGAGAAGTGTATAGTCTGTCCGGTTGTGATTCCTTGCTGTTTGTGAATGATCCTTTGAGACATAGCATATTCCAAAGTGGCACTCTATCACTTTATGACAGATGTTTTTGTCTTGTCTTGTCCCTCACTGTTATTGCTGTTCCAATTTTTAGTTTAGATTTCAGACTCTTCTGTGTAAGGCTGAGACAATCATTTTGAAATAGTTCAATATTCTCTCTTCTTTTTTACTATGTGTCCTGGCATAGGATAATTTCCACAGCATGAAGTCAGAGGTCTACATAAAACAGTTCATAAAACCGTTCACCAAACATGCTACTAAGTTGTTCCAGCATGGCATCAAATATCAGCTGTCATGAGAGTTTATAATTATAAACAGGCATGTTTTATTACATGTTTATGACATGTGATGTGACACACATTTAGCTGAGAGGCTGTTAAACTCGTGTGTGCTGTATATGCAGCATTGTGTTGTATGTGGCGATGTGTTTTGTACCATTTTCTTGTTTGTATCTGTTGTGATAGTGTTTGCTGAAAGTATAGAAAAGTAGCGTAGAATCATTGTCAAATAGATTTTTCTTGATTGGTATCAAAGTATCCACGTCATTAATCTATTATTTTGCTGTACTAAGTAGCCATTAAGTCCAGAGAAATGACGAATCTGAACTGTCCATCTTTAGTTTATGTCTCTGTAGGATATCTCTGAAAAATGCTACTTCAGTACTTCATTTTGTAACATTCATGATGTCATGAAATGTACCAAATAAAAGACTAACAATTAATTGAGTGAATAAACTTGTATTTTGATATTTCCTTTAAGAGAATGACAGTGTAGCTTAGGCGTCAGTATCACTGATGGAGATAGGTGGCACTGTTTCACCATCCAGCAACCACTGAGTCTCCGCTGACTGTCTGCCACTGAGCAATGCTCACTTACAGTCTCTCTCTCTCTTTCTCTCT
>NW_027468609.1:14401218-14433718 GCF_046254945.1 Alosa pseudoharengus | reverse complement strand
CACTCACTCTTTTACTCTCTCAATCATGGGCGTTGGAGGCTTTTTGAAAGTGGGTGGGACTGTTGATGGGGGGTCTGTGGGTCCTCTCCCAGAAAAAAATGTATGAACTAAATGCAATTCCCTGAATTTTAACAGGTTGTTTGATACTTCTATCTAACATAGTAAAGCTATTAATTCAGTGACTAATTCGGAAACAGCTTTACATAATAACCTCATGATATAGGCCTAGTCAACCTTGCATGCAGTTGCAATATCTGTTAAATGAATTTCTTTAATGTTTTGAATGCAGCTGGAGTGGCTAATCGGGAGGTTCGGGAGGATTCCCAGTGGGCTGTTAATGTATTGGGCCAGTCTAAATATCGTAATCAAAACGAGAAGGCTTTCACAAGTGTTTTGAGCTGTGTGTAACCTTCCAACGGCTACCTCAGTAGCTAGAATTTGACCGCTTGTGTGTGTGTGTGTGTGTGTGTGCGTACATGCGTGCTGTGTGGAGCAGGTGGCAATGAAAACCTGAGAATGAGATGGAGTTTCATTGTAGCATTTGTAATGAAGTAGAATGGATTTAACATGGGAGTTGCTTCAAGCAGCAGCAACTGGAATCCATGCATTTCCACAGAATTATTTTTGGAATCTGATCCCTTATCATACCTGTTCATTCGTACTCGTCGCTCGACTTATCGTGACTGAATTCAAGATGGCGGCGAATGGTAAACTTCCTGAAGGTACTGTCTGTATATTTCGTCTTGTGAATAAACTACCAGTGCTTTTTCAATGTCTCGTTTTAAATGTCAGGGCCCTCGGAAGTCTACCAATGAAGTGTGGAGCTACTTTGAGCCTCGTTAATGGTGTAAAACCACCACAATGGTGTTTATTTGCATGGCTAGGCCGATGCCCGAGGCACCCCCATTGAAAACCTGTTGGTAGCATCGGCTAACTAGCGCCAGATTTCGGAGTGCAGGGGACAAGCCGAGATGAGCTATGGGACAAAAGTTCACACTCGGTATCATGTTTCAACACACTTTAGGTCAATATCACACCGAACTTCTCCTTTAAGACAACTCTAGCTTCACTATCACTGACCAGAGTAAAGTAAAGATGTTGGGCCCTAATTTCAAACTACACTGCAAAAAATTTTGTGGTTGCAACATGTCTTTCAAGTCAATCTACAGGGACTAACCAATCCTTTTAAAAAATATTTTTCAAATGAAAAAAATATTTTTCAAATTAAACAAATATTTTTTATGCACATGGAACATTTTGCAGTGAGTTCATTTGTTTACTGCAGTGTGGTGGTTTTATGTGACATGCGTCAGAAATTATGATTGACAGAACTGAACTAATTTTTACATTTTATTTATCTTCTTTTAGGGAAAACCCCACAAACTATAAATCATTACTGTACTGTATATTCGCTTGAGGCAATGGGGGGTTGAGTGTCCAAAATCAAATATTTTTCGGGGCAGAGCAAATCGTGTGGAATGCAGGTCACAGCTGCAGTGGGTTAAACCAGCATCCGTGGCCAAAGTGAGACTCACAGGACTGTTAGTCTGATTGTCCAGAGGAACGGACACTGGCCCCGTACCTCACACACACCAAGCATTTCCTCATTAATTTGTTCCAAAAAACAAAAGACTTTTGCACATCTCGTGCGCAAGTGTGTTAGAGAAGACCAGAGGTCGACAATCGTGGAACTCAAAGACTCCTGCAAATTATGATTTTATCTATGGATAACATTTTGGTCCTTCGATATTCATTTTCTCAATGATTTGTTCAAATCTTTTTTTGTGTGAAATGTTTATGTTTACTTTGCAAGCAGGCACTTTTTATTGAAAGCAACTTGCAACATATACTTTAGGATAACCATATTACTTTAGTACTAAAAGTTACAAATGTATGAATGAACGAATGTCGGATGTGTACTGTGTGTCTCTACCAGCTCAAGGGTACAAAGGGAGGTCACTCTAAGCTGGCCTTGCTAGAGCACAATCAGTCTCCGGACAAGAGCTGAGTGGAATCTGGGATGGACCCCAGCGTAGCGCGGAGCGACTCTGGGCCGAGAGTGGCCCGAGTCTGGCCCCGGCTGGAGCACTGGCGCTCCAGAGGCCACCGCATGTGGTCTGGACCAGGACGTGGCAGAGAAAGTGACAGGACGTGACATCCCCTTCACTCAGCGTTCCGCGTTCGGTCGTGCCAGCAGGAACTTCCTGGCGGTTGGAGGGGAACTCTCTTTCAGCAGGGCTTGGATGCGTGAGCCACACGAGGGTTCACGGGGGGACACACATGCTACAAATCAATCACCTGTAGCTGAAGTGCGTGTGTAAAAAAAAATTCTCCATTGTCAAGGTTTTGCCAAGCAGTACAAACAGTGTACTCCAAACAATCTAAAGGAAGACCCATAAACACATGCACACACAGCAGGGCCTTATGGTACTATAGAGGTTTATTGTTCTTAAGACGAAGGCATCTGATTGAAAGACAATGTCAGAGAAATAAACTGTACAGTCATTCATTGCTGGACATTTGGGACTGAAAAACTTATATAAGGATATAAGGAAAACATATAAAAAAATATCTAAGCAGACTAATATCATTGATTTCTTTCCTTTCTTTGGGCTATAACATTTTGAACAGACATTTACAACTCATAATTTGTACTAAGACGTCACTATGACAAGTTCATCCATTGCATCACAATTGGCAAGATCCATCACACACAAGCTAAGACTCGTAGTGCCAGAATTAAGATAAAACAAAATGGTTAGTCACACGTTGCTTTAGTCTCTGACAACTGACATGAAAATAAAAAGACTTAGTGACTGTAAATAGAATTTGGAGAAAGAAGACAAAATGTTTGGCGCGGGAGGACATTATAATATGATAAAAGGAGTTTTTTTAAGCAAGTATTTCAGTTTCTCAACTGCTTAACAGAACAAAATATATAATCCAGTTCTGTTTGCGATCTAGACAGTAAAGCCTCCCTTCTTGAATAACATGGAATATATACACATATATTACATACATACGTACATACATACATGGATATATGAAGTACAGACCAACACACAGACTAGACTTATCATTCAGTTTGCTTTGCTTGTGATTACATTGCTGTGGTTACAGACGTAAACTGGACGATTGAGGCAGGCCTTGCTGTAGGCGAAGCAGGCTGCCCTTGGTAGGCCTAATACCTAGGGGCACCAACATCAGGTGCAGCACTTTTCATTTATATTTAAGTGGACCTCAATGACCCACCCAAAACAAGATATTTTAGACAAAACTGTCTCAAAGGCAGGGGGTGAACCACACCACTAGTGCTAGCACCGGTACAGGCGAGTGTTAGAAGCGTAAGTCATTACTCATTCAGACACTGGATGGCTACGACACAAAGTCAAACTCACAGAGAGCAACAGGAGGGGACTAAAACGTGGTCCACACTCTAACACCCGTGCTACGACAGGTCTGTAAACTGAAGCGCTTCGTTCGCGCAGCGTACAAATATTTTATGAATGTATGTACCGGTATCACGTCTCGTGTAGCCAGTTCCATTGATTATTCACCTTATTCCGTCACGCCCATTTTAGAAATGTATTTTCTTCTGCCTTGTGCTCAATCTTCTGGTCAGCTAGTTCTGGCTAGTTAGCTTTATTCGGATAACACGGCAGAATTTGGGAAGAAACAAAAAATGCTATCAAGATTCAGGAGGTCAGATGGCAAGATTGTACTTCGCCACCAATGCTATTTTATATTTTATATTTTTTTATATTTTTATATTATATTTTTTTATATATTTATTTTTTATATTTCTATATTTCTTGAATTTCCCCATGGGGATCAATAAAGTATCTATCTATCTATCTATTTACCTCTATAGAGTGGGTAGATGATATACGCTGGTGGCCCCTAAATCGTATGGGGATATTTTAGAGATGGACTGGCCACTCAGCACTGTATGTGAATACATAATTGCCATAACATATTCTTATAAAGTGCTTTCTTTATTTTTACCCAAAACCCAATGCATTATCTGATTATTTACTGTCTAAAATGCTAAAACCAAAACACTTAATGCGAGGCCATAATAAAGAAACTTCCTAACTCGCAAATCCTATCTTATCTGTTTAGTAACCATGGTAACTATATTTAGAAAGTCATTAGAGAACAGCTGCTCCCAAGTCCGATAGGAAGTTCAGATAGGAAAGGTGTATTACAGAAAAGTCACCAAAGTCCTAAATAAACGTTCCTTACTTTCAGATGACCCATAACATGTCATCTAGATAGTCATATCTATGTCATACGTCATCTAGATAGAACTCTGCTATCTCATTGTATCGCAATGGATGTACTGCTCAACAGGAAGGTCGAACACAAATCGGACGAAGATGGCGTCCCCCCTGTTTGCGCACGGAATAAGGTTAATAGTGGAAAGTACTTGTTCCAGCAGACGCTCTGCGAACGGAACGCTTCAGTTACGTGCCCTTTGTAGCCTCCCTGTCAATTTAATAATCTATAATTACAACCATCACATTTACAAGCCTTATAAAGGATGATGTCCACGTGGGTCCATGTTAACACTCAACAGAAATTAAAAAGCGAGAGAGAAAAAATGTGGTATTACGTGTTAATCAGTCCATGACTTTGAGTCCCTGAACATGTTTTGGATTAGTAAAACAGCTATACCAAATCTACAAAGATGGTTTACATTATAAGGAAAAAGTAACAGGTGTTTAGGTGAAATATTTAGCAAAGCCCACTAGATTGTTAGATAGCACTCATTCAAAGGACTGGCAGAACAGACTGAAAGAAACAAAGGATGATACACAGTGTAGATAATGAAGGCCATTGTTAACTGTCGCTACACAGTTCAAACATGTGTTGCTGCTAAAGCAGGAAGTTATCATGTCAGTGCAAAGAATGGAAAGGTACAAGCTAAGTTGGAAAGAGCAGTTTCGCTCAAAGAATGGAAATGTAGGGTAGATTGCCCTAATGTGGGACATTTTTTTGCTTTTCGGACTTCTGTAGTAGGCTATATTAGGCTAAAATGTGTCAACACATTTCAAGTCAACACATTAAATCCTTTGACCACAGGACCCTACAGCTTTGGGTTTCTCATAGTTCACTGACATTCATTAGTTTGGGGAAGAACCACACCCACTGGAGCTTAGGTGTCCCACATCAGGACAATTTAGCATACTAGCATTATGTAGCTAAGTGGGAAAGAACAGTTTTGCTCAATGAATGGAAACGTACAAGCACAATGTGGCTACAGTAAGTGGGATAGGGCACTTTTGCTCAAAGAATGAAATGTACAGGCATTATGTAGCTAAGTGGGATAAAGCAGTTTTGCTCAAATGTTAAAACCACTTGCTAGTGGTCTCATGAATCCAATACTGACCAGTGTAGTGCAAAATCAAAAGATTAAATGCTGCAAGCAGTTATATATAGCTACCTTAATGTTAGACGTGCTATTTAAATGGAGCCATTTAAAGTATGTCAAATTTGTTTACATTTGAAATTTTGTCACGATTAAATTTTCAGCCGTCAATTAATTTCTTTTTTGTTCATTAACAACGTATATAAATATCAAAATTCAAGTTTAATTTTCTAGAAGGTCTTAAATCCTTTGGTAATGTTGTTTGTCAACATCACTGTGGTACTCATATAAAAAGAAGAATTGTACAGAACAATGTTTTATTAACATTAGCTCTACTACGAAAAAAATCAATTCTATGGTGCAATCCTTCAGGATAAGGCATGACTGAAATATGTCACCTATCTCAGCCATGTGATAGCTTGTGACATTAACTGGATTAAGGCTTGTGGTGGTTTGTCTATGTCTATGTCCGTAACCAGAGAATTTGGATAGCATATGTGGAATGTGGTCCGCATTTGGATCTTAATCTGGATCTTAATCTGGATCCTTATATGGCCCAGATCCCGGATCCTGACCCATCAGTCAGATGTTCAGACAGAAACCATTGGTGCGTTAATGGATTTGGTAACACCTTGCATTGGTTCTTAATGCTAGATTTAGCTACACTATCTGATAAAGTAACCAAAGTATCCAAAACATTTTTTTTTCTTCTGTAATTTCTTTCTGTTAGTGAAAAAAGAATAATGGTCACAGCACCAAAAATGAAATACATGAAACAGAAATAAAATAGCAACCTTCAATCACTTCCTCATCTTACAAAAGGAGATTTCTGTGTTAGCTATATCGCCGTCCTGAGTAAGACCTGGAAACATATAATTAAGTAAAATAATTGGGAATTCTGATTATTAACAAAATGTTCTCAATGCAGAGCACATTGACGGGAGGGGATGGAATTCTGTGACAGCTAAATTTGATGGAGATTAACATCACAAGAAACACCTTTAATTAGCATTTCAGCTTTTCCCCAGTGCAGTGGTCAGATAACGCAGTAGCTCTGCTTTTGTATCTTGAGACTCCCCCGCAGGTGTACAGCCAGATCTCTGCACTTCACACCCAGCTCTGAAGGATGTTTTAATCACTGGCCAGGTTCTTACTTCCTCATCTAAAGTCTTCCAACTCTGGTCAGGTTCTCTCTCCTTCATCTATAACTCTTCCGACTTTGACAACACTGAGGAATGTGAAAATGGACGGAATCTAGTGGAAGCGGTTATACTGGCTTATCCTTCACATCAGAGAGACAAATCCTTAAATAGTTCATAGTGTCAACAATTCATCCAAAATAATAAAAACAAAACAAAAAACACAATCAGAAATCAAGCAAAAACATTAAAAAAAACAAAACCTTACAAAACACTGAAAGAAAAATTACAAAAGAAAGAAAAAAGTCTTTGCCGCTGAAACACCTGAATCCCTGCCTGTCACTCAAGCATCTCCATCACGGCTCTCTGTTTTGGCCTTGTCTGGGCCAGATGTGCCCGTGCTTCAGTCAGACCCATCACACCACCGAATGGTCGTTGTTGTGGGGGCCACTGAGGACGGTGTGGTTGATGGACGAGGCGGACCGGTCAGAGCCCTCGGCAGTGCCGTTGACGTTCTCCTGCCTCTGGCAGCACAGGATCTGCTTGAAGGTGACGCTCATCTCCTTGTCGCGGTACGAGTAGATGATGGGGTTCATTGCCGAGTTGAACTCCGCCAGGAGCAGGAAGAACTTCTCGAAGGAGAGCACGTTGCAGTCGGTGCAGAAGACGTCCAACAGCAGCAGCACTAGGCCAGGGGTCCAGCAGATGATGAAGGCACCTGGAGGAGCAGATATACACTATTAGAGGTTGTGTGGAGTTTCAGATGTACACAGGAGAGGTGTTACATTCCTAGTGCTTTAGGTGGGGGATTCTACACAGCGGCCAATAAACAACCATCAAAAATGGTAAAATGTCATAAACATTATACACATTATAAACATTATAAAGTCATAGACGTTTATGACATAACGCTTCTGTCATTAAGTGTCATTTGTTTTTTGTCATGACAAGTTAGGGTTAGGTATTAGGGTTAGGGTTCATGTGTTCATGATAGTATCATGTCACTCTTATGTAGATACCTTCAAGTAAAGTGCTACCCAATACTCCATGTTGAAGAGGTAATATATGGTACTGAATATGCAGCAAATGCACCTGAAAATCTACAAATCCAAAAGCTGGGATACGCTGAGAACACTGAAGCAGATATACAGTATTAATGTATAATAAAAGTCTTATATGTCTGTAAAGTCCCTCTAAAAAGCATTACGAACAGGCGTATGTCAGCTCTGGGAAGGTCTGAATGATATTTATTCTGACACTCCCACTCTGCCCCCACCCTCCGTCAAAAACCAAGAAATGACATACTCACTCTGGTCGTGCCAAACTTAAATAACATATGTTACGATGAGTAGAAACGTCCAAAACAATCCCACTCTAACCCCAGACCCTGTGGCCCTGTCAAAACATCACATAAACGGGACTTTGGCCTTTATCAACACAATCGGAGAATGGAAACGGAGCTTGGCAAACGAAGAACCGAAATGACTGTTCAAAAAGTTAGGGCCAAACTGACAGATTTGTGTTTCTCTCCTCTGCTTTACTTTTATCATTGTGAAAAAAAAACATGTTGATCGACTCATAACAATATCGGTCTTATTACCCACACGACACTGCTCTCATCTCCAGTCGGTCAGAATGGGGATAAATATTTTGGCTACAAAAGTTATTTTGTACAAGAGCAGATATTTGTGAAGGCTCTGCTTTTTATTAGCGAACACAGCTGTTCTCGCACGCTTTACATCACTTGAAAGCTATGTGGCGACTCTCAGGAGTTAGATAAACCCAATAAGCTGCTAGCAACATGGCCTTTCCACAACGTTTCCCCCCATCTCCCGAGCAAGTCAGGCAAGGTGAGGGGGGAGGGCAGCTGTTCAAAGCTAACTTTTAGGTGCTCTGGAGTCTTACAAGGAGATAGGGGGGGGAGGGGTGGGGGGCTTTAATTTCCTCCAGCAATCCCACCGCCCTGTCCACGTGTTTGCTTTGCTCTCTGTCTTTACGCTAGATTCCCCTGAGCACACTTTTTGCCCCTATATAAATAAGGGATTGAGGCGAGGACTACATTCACCACTGTTCTCTTCACCGGCTTTGCTGTGGGATCCAAATTAAGCAGTAGACTATGAGAATGATGCACCGTAGTGCGCCAATTCTGTGGGAACAGCACAAATGGCTAATTTGGAACAGGAGGCCATGATAAGACAGCTGTTTACAAAATGCAGCATCCAAAAATATGTCTACAAGCAGTAACAAACAATGATAAAAAAACATCATGGATCACCCTGTGTTCACACAGAATGTACAACTACAGCCTAAATCAAAATAATGACAAGGCAAATGTCTGAGGCTTAGAGCGCCCATATAATATTCAAACGGGTCACACAGACAGCACTACACAATTCCCTAATTCATAAAACACAACAGCAATTCATGTAAAAGAATGATTTTGGTGAAACTGTCGTGTGGTGAACACATTTGAACAGTGTATGGAGTTTTGTTTGGGATCATACTAGCTTACAAGAGGGCAATTTGTTTCTTTTTTGATATATATGGGATCAAAATAATTTGTGTAACAGATAATCTGGATCAGGTGTGTTTATCTAGGAGATCAGTGCTGATATACAGGATCACATATAAGCATTAGCTATAAATCAAAACAACATGCGCTACAATATGAACTTGAGATTTATCAGAGTGTATCTCAGGTCATCTCCTGACTACATTACACCAGTATTTCACTGCATGGAAAGACAGAGGACAGGAAATATGGGCATTACAGTAAAAGGCTCAAACAAAAATAAATTTGCCACCAGAGTTACAGATTACCCAAACAAATGCACCTTTTTGATCTCGGAAATGGAAAACACTTAAGGAGACATCACAAATGACATTTCAGTTTACTTTGGTTCAACATCCTGAAAGTGACACCAGAGCCGCGTAATAAAAGCTCTTCTGCGGGCTACTCCACGAGGTTCCTGTAACAATGACTGGGGGTAATTAAGTTAACCCCCAACCCTGCCCGCATGAGTCCCTGTAATGGACCGCCTCTTTCCCATGAGCGCCCAGAGACGCCTTGCAAAAAAATGACTTCCCCCCCCCCCCAAAAGTGATAGTGCACATTTGTGGTAAGAGCCGATATCCCACACGGACGAGAAAAGAAACCTCAAGACCAAACATATATTTTCCAGTTGGCCTCTGGTTTAACAGCTAATTTGAAACATTTCCTCTGACAAGTGTCATGAGACTCGGCCTCATCTCGTACTATAATTCTCGCCCTCACAAATGACCACCCCACAAACACATGTGGTGAAGGGAATTGTGCGCTGCAGAAATATAAACAATCGTTATTTTATGACAAGGAAGATGAATAGATTATCCAAGAGTGACATGGCTTGGCACTAGTTGTGTGAAAGAACAAATTTCGTGCACGATGATGACTTTTTAAGTTGCACAATTTAATTCCAATTTGAAACATGGCACATGCTACACTTCATCAGGGTAAACACACCATTTCGTGGCAAGAGAAGTGGACCATTTTGTTCAGAGAAAATAATGAAGGTAGTGCACAGACAGGGGATAGATGTTGAGAAATGAGGGAGAAAAAGAAGCTGAAAGGTTTTCTTCAGCGCCAATAGGGAGCAAACAATGCTGTCCAGTGTACTTAAGATCCCCGAACAGCAAAATCTGCTCTGTACTGTGCCGACTTCAACTTGGGGTATTTAAACTGGCACCCACTCAAAGCGCTGCGCTGACTCCAAACAGGATTCCGATTTATGACTTCCTCATGGGTCACCTTGCACAATTAGACCCTGTGGCCATTACTGCTCAAAGGCCGCTTGCATGAGCACAACTCCCATGTGGAGGGACAAGGGGAATGCTTGCTGGTAATGCCCATGAACACAGAGCCCATTTACTGAACCAACAAATAATAATGTCTTCACTCCCTTTTTTTCCGTGGGAGAAAGAGCAGACATTGACCACAGAACCACCACCAGCAGTGCTGTGCTGTACTGTGCTGCTGGTCAGCTTTTTTTTCTGCAGTGGACGTTTCTTTATCTCCAGACTGGAGAAACGACAGTTAAAAAAGCCATGCTGTTAACTAGCCTCGCGGTGGTTTCCAGAACACACACACACACACACACACTTGTTTTCAGAAAGTCCTCGACAGCACTGTGAGTTGTTCTTTCCACCGTGTCCTCTCAGAGACCAGAAAGAAAAAAGAGAGAGAGAGAGAGAGAGAGAGAGAGAGAGAGAGAGAGAGAGAGAGAGAGAGAGAGGGAGGAACAGGGTGTGGATGAAAATATTGAGCTAGCGTGGCTATTTTTTGTCGCAGGCGATAGCCATGTTGTCCTGTCATGAGTGTGTTGTGGTGTGATGATGAAGCTGGAACTGCCCTGGGAGCACGTGACACACACACACACACACAGTGACAGTCTCAGCGCTGACTTCATAAAAAGGGACAGAGGGCTTGGTCATTATAAAATTTTGATTAATCAAAGGATGACTCACAGGGCATTATCAGGGGTCATAACAGCTCATGGGGCTGTTGAACTTGATCCTTGAAAGTCAGACATTCCATAACCAACAACTGTCTTTGCTTGTTAAGTCCTCACAGGCATGCGGGCCATTTCGGTGAGAGAATTTCTTTTTTTTTTTATTATTCTCAACTATGCAGACATGTGGAGAAGCGAATTGGGTGGGGGTGGGTATGAACCCCTGTAAGATTTCGGCACCTGTGACGCTGCTAAACACATGCCTTGCATGGTTTCACGCAAACGCCTGGATCAACGCACTGGCTACAGGACCAAGTCCATTTGTTCTGCATTTGACATGCAGACCTTGTTTTCGCAGCAATTTTCGATGAAACCCCCGGGCCGCCAATTCTCGCTCTGCACATTAGCGGACACAGAGCTGTTTTGTGAGATCATTCAGAGTAACACCATCCCCCCCGACCCCCCCCCCCCCCCATCTCACTGACTTCCAGGCAGAAAGCAAGAGGACGAGTGAATGAGGGGATTGTGAGTCGGCCGGCTTCCAAGCCATTTCAAACTGTCCACATTAATTTGATCTCATTTCACTGTTTTTTGGTTGCAGATGCACAGATACAACCAGATCGGAAAAAAGGATAAGGGATCTCAGGGCTTTCTCAATCATGTTTGGTTAAAAAGGCTTCTCAGTTCTGTCACCATGATAAGAAAAAACAATATAGTCAAGTCATATTATAACCTTCAACTAGGTCTTGTCCAGTCTTGGCATACAGTCAAGTCTGCCACTGGTGATTAATTTAAACAGGCAGTATCAAGGCCACAAGAGAAGCCTATTTGTATTTCAGCAGGGAACACATTGCTAAGGAGAGCTGTCAGGAAACACTATCAGACAGTTCAACAAACAAACAAACAAACAAACAAACAAACAAACCAGAAGTGATGCTGAGAGCTGGGGTAATAATCACTGTCTGCTGCCCCGGGGCGGATAGCCGGGGCAGATGGGCTGACTGTGGTATTTTCCATCTCTGATAGCGCTTCCCGGGAGAAATCAGGAATAGCTCATTTGACATTCTCCTGAGAGAGGCCGCAGGCTTGCGTCATCTGTCCAGCAGATGTGCGGTAGGGACAGACATCTCCACCTCTCTCCCTCACTTCCTCCAGAGCGCCGACGCGCTCGCTAGCCCACGGCTCCTGGTTAAGATAGCAGCGACAGCATGGAAAACAAATATGGTGGCATGGTGGGGTCAGTGACAGGAAGTAAAGTTGATCCTGTGTAAAGCCAGTATGGAAATTCCATTTGTCCATTTCTCTGCTACGGACAAACTTCCTCTGGGCTGAGCAGAACAAGCTTTACAAGTCCGATAGAGCTAGCATAAAGCATGTCAGCAAAAGGCTTACGGGTGAAAAATGTCAACATTTCAAAACAAAATTGAAAACAATACACTGCTTGCATCACTCAAGAGGAGAACAGAAAAAGTGATGGGTGACATCATACAGGGTGTGAAAAAAGTTCTAAATGAAATCAGTCACTACTGTTCTCAATTAGCCTGGCGAGCCAGACCCACATTATAATGTAGGGTCTGGGCACTAACCGTTTGCAGTGCTCAGTCCGAGGGTCGGGATAATCAGTTGTCTTTCAAATTCCCTCTGCACGCAATAGGATATTTGTTTTCAAGTAGCAGGGAATTCAAGCCAAACCGTTGCAACTCTGCCATCAATCATTATGTTAAGTCCAACAAACGACTCTATACACGATTTCAATCCCAGATTTAGTTTCGATTTCTAGAGCTCACAAGTCAACGGAGAGTTGCTAGACTAGCCCTGGCAGCAAATGTAAATGTAGATTTCTAGGCTAGTTCTTAATATCAGTGACAAAAATTTACATTTTATTTGACTGATTCAGTCAACCTGAGTCATACACGGAGTCAGTCCTGCACTGGTCGAGTTCAAAACGCCATGCACTAATAACAAATAGAAGATAGATAGTCTGTAAGGCAGTTGCATCAGTTTCAGCAGAGCCACGACAGAGCTGTAGAGCGTCAGATGCACAACAGATGGGAGAAATCTCTCAGATCCTTTGGCTCGTAAACTCCAGTGCAACCCGCAGGGGCTGCCTTTGATTGGAGAGAGAACAGAGAAGAACCCAGAACAGCCTACAGCCCAGTACAGGGTTCCGACCCCTAACCCAAACCTGGAACAGATCAGAGCCCAGAACAGCTCACAGCCCAGAACAGGGTTCCAGAACTCGGAACAGATCAGACCCTAGAACAGACAGGGTTCCTGACCAGATTAGAGCCCGGAACAGACCTAAGCCCAAATCAGGGTTCCAGAGCCCAGAATAGGGTTCCAGAGCCCAGAATAGGGTTCCAGAATGCAGCTGAGATTGTTTCTCTCCATCTAGATTGGATCCGGCCTGCGCAAGGCTTGACTGTGGATTGGATCTGGTCTGCACAAGGCCTGATTCTGTCAGCTGTTGACTGATGTTTGTGCTGCATGTCATCATTTTGGGGTGTGTAAAATACTAGGCTAAACCAAAATACTGTCAGGGTACTGAAGAGTGGACCCACACGCAACACTCGTTCAGACAGGAAAAACTTTTTTTAACTACAAACTTGACAGACTTACTTACATACAGGACTTGGACTAGACAAAACAGAGAGACAAACCGACAAAGAAACAGGGGGGTAGAAATACACAGATCAATAAACAGAAAGACAGAGGACTGGACAAAACCAACGAGACAATAACGGGGAACAGGTGTGGAAGCAGAAACGGAGGGAAAACTAACAAGACAGGAAGCACAGACCAAATAAGGGAAAAGGGGTGGAAACAGTCACATGACAGCAGACAGGTAACAGGCAGGTAAACACAAAGCACATGGGGAACAGGCAAAAACAAACACAGAACAATACACAAAATGGCCACCAGGGTGGCACAAAATCATCAGTCCGGTCCAGATCCTGACAAATACACTAAACTAAACATTCCTCCACAAGCTCTGTGCTAATGGGCAAGAAAACCTTCATCTGCCTCTCCAAGACGCTCCTGCCTGATTGCCAACTCTCCTTGTCTTTCCTCCACTCCACTCCCCTCCCCTCCCCTCCACTCCACTCCACTCCACTCCACTCCACTCCACTGCACTCCACTGCACTTCAGTGCACCTCAGGCCCCCATTGTCTAAAAAACAACAGCACTGTTTCCTGTGCCACATGGAGGACCAAGGGGGCCGGAGGTGGCGTCCTCTGACTGGGCTTCTTTCTGCAGAGGGGCACTGAGGCAGGGGTCAGGCGCTGAGACGGCGACAACGACAACGACACGGGGGCTGCCGCGGCACGCTCTGCAGAGCGGCTCTCAGCTGCGGAGAGCGAAGGAAGTCAACGGGCGCTTTGTCTGGAGGAGAGGGCGAGGGCGTCGGAGCGGTGGCGGCGGCTGTGTAAACACTGCCGACTTGTTGTTAAAGTGTGTGTGTGAAAAGAAACATTTCAAAAACGTTTACTTTTTCAAATTCCAACTCCCTGTTAAGTCTGCGCCCTGGGAACCAACTGGTTCTGTGGAATTGGTTCCTGCGTACACTCAGAGGAACACCTCGCCTTGTAAACTCAGCCTGGCACTTCTGCGTCACACTGACCAGATCTCATCCTAAACACGCAGCAGCCGGCTCTGAGACTGAGCTGCGTGGGGCCACAGCGCTGACTTTGTTCCAATGTGACGTTCAAAAGATGCGGAAGATTTGGATTCGGAGGTCTGGATTACAGCATGTCTGCTGCTACACTGGACTACACTGGTGAGCGTTCTGGCACATAATGGCTGCCGTGCATCACCAGGTGGGTGCTACACATTGGTGGTGGTTAGTGAGGTCCCCCTTTCCATGTGAAGTGCTTTAAGTGTTGAGAAAAGCGCTATATAAATGTAAAGTGTTGTTGTGGTTACAGATTACACAAAGCCATATAAGTCCAAGTCCATTTCCATTTCCCTTGTCTTGCCTTGCTGTGACTTCCAAGTTTGCTATCTGCGTTGGCTCCTAGGTAGCTATCATGCAGTCCTTATTCTGAGCTATGGAGTATTTTGGTAGGTGAAGGCCACTCGCTGCTAGCCTGGGACTCACCACACACACAGAGGAGTGGGAGAAGGTGTGTGTGTGTGTGTGTGTGTGTGTGTGGGGGTGCTCTTCTCCCAAGTGCAGCTCATACAAAGGAAAGGAAAAATGCCTGGTATTCTCTCATTGACGGAGGGCCTCCATCACCACTACTGATACTTGAACTGTAAACGCAAGTGAAAACATAAAATGACACTTCCTACCCATGCTTGCTGAATCAAATGTGGTTATCTTTGTATTCATGAACTCACTGACTCTGACAACATGACACAAAATAATGTTGCTGTGTAACCCCTCATGTGAGCATCCATTTTGTGATAAATCTGATAAAGCAGCACATTGCTTAACACCAGGGCCTGAATTTCAGAAGAGATATGGCGCACGTACGATGGTGTCAAAGCTGCTTTGGCTGACTCGTGAGATCCTGTGTGAGAGAGAAGTCTCGCTGACCTTCCGCGGCTCAGGAAGAGCCAGGCGACTGATAAGAGACATTCTCACACACAGGTTGGCGTGCTGTGCTTCGTCATTTCTGCTCTTCTCACAATAAAGGAAATGCAAAGCACTGCTAGCGCTGTGGTTTAAACTGAGCTCAACATGTGTGGTGTCAACTCGACAAACTGAATTTCACTGAACCAAACATTGACATGTGAGTGACAATAGACACATTTGAAATGAGAGATCTCACAATAAAGGTATTGCTGTGTATAATGGGATTTATTGCAGCCTTTTTCAAATGGTTATAGCCCCAAAATATAGTAAGCTACAATACTATTTACAATGTATATCTCTGAATATCAGAAAACAGAAATCAGCTTGCTTTTGTGTATGGCGGAGCAGATAGGCATAGATCACTGATCTGGAGACATGTATTAAATAGGAAGAATAATTTGGCTTTTCGGCATGTTATATTCAAATCTGACTAAATACAATGCTCAATGCTATTAAGTGGATTATCCTGTCTCTATGTTCTGTTCTTTAAGGATAGTTGCAGAAATTCACTTCATTGTATTAAATAATGTTACCTCTTAGCCAGCCAACGTTATCTGTGCAGCTCAAGTGGTTTTACTTTCTCTCGCACAGATGCGCGCAAATTGAATGAGTGCTCACACAACTACCCCCTAATTGTAGGCCTCTATGTGCAATTATACCACATTTCCAGATCGGGGAAACTTTTTTTCTTTTCCCATCGACCTGTGGTTCCATTATCAATCATCAGAGTGACCAGAAGCACCGGACATAATTTGACATTTGATATTTTGAGTTAATTTGTATCTGTATCTGAACACCGTAGAGGCCAGATGACAAAAGGAAAAAAACAGACACTGTTTTCTAAATTCTACGGAAATCTCTGAATACCTGAATACCTCACCCGGAACAATCTTTATGATTTCCAGAGCACTACCTCACCCAGAGCAATTCTCATGATTTTCAGAACACCAGCAGCTTTTCCTAAGTGCATGTGATTGCCAGACTGTTCCTTAGTACTGATTGCTCCTAGTCCACACTGAATCCATTTAATAGGCCAATTCTATTGTGTGGTGTTCCTTGGCTCAAAAAAACATTTCAACGTAAGTTACTAAGAGAGAACAGAAACAGGACATCCAACAAAAGCTCTGCTCAGATTGTTGTGCCACGTTGTCCTGCACAGTGTCGCGTCACACCCAGGGGGGACATTCTGACTGAAAACAAAGTTATCAACCTGATTTTGTTGCTGTTACTCACTCACTCACTCACTCACTCGCTCACTCGCTTGTGTCGCATGCAGTTAGCACACCGTGTAACTCATCCTCATGATCCCCAGAGCGATTTGACTCACCTAAAACGATGACGACCGTTTTCAGCAGGCTCATCATGGTGTCGCGGTTCCGCCGAGGCCCGGAGCTGTGCCGGGACATGCGCATGGTGCGCTGGCGCACGTACACAAAGATGTGGGCGTACAGCACCACCATCACCACGAAGGTGACCAGGTTGAAGATGGCCCAGAAGATCAGGTAGGAGTTGCTGTAGAGCGGAGCCATGTTAGAGCAGGTGCTGACCTGGCAGATGCAGTTCCAGCCCACGCTGGGGATGGCGCCCATGACGATAGACATGGTCCAGATGATGACGATGACCACCACCACGCGCCGGTTACTCATGCGCGTGTGCAGCTGCATGCGGAAGACCGTGATGTGGCGCTCGATGGCGATGGCCAGCAGGTTGGCCACCGACGCGGTCAGGCTCGTGTCGATCAGACCCTGCCGCAGCAGCCACGTGCTGACGGTCAGTCGCCGCGTGTTGGGGCCCGTGTTGAACATCAGGTAGAAGTAGGCCAGCCCGGCGAAGAAGTCGGCCGCGGCCAGGTTGGCCATCAGGTAGTAGATCGGGAAGTGGAAACGGCGGTTGACGTAGATGGCGACCATGACCAGGAGGTTGGCCAGCATGATGAATATGCAGACTGTGATACCCAGACCCATAACCAGCGTGCTGACCGCATTCCAGTTCTGGGCCAGGTACTTGCCGCTGCGGTTGTAGAAGAAGGCGATGGTCTCATTGTAGTAACACTGGCCATCCTCTACGTCCATCTTGAAGGGTCAAGAATCTGAGGAAGAGAATAGATGAGGAGCAAGTGGTCAGAGTTTGGTCAGCGTTTCAGCCTGATGCCCTTTCCTCTATAGCAGTATGTACATCAGACTTGGAGAGCTGTCAGTGTGTCTGATGCAGAGTTCTCTTAAGGGACTTCTAGGCTCCTGAGGTTTGAAGGGGCAGTTCTTAACTACTGGAATACCCCACAAGAAATAATGATCTATCTGTTCAAAGATGGTGGGGCAAAACCTTTGATAATTAAAGTGATCACTTGAAAGATTAATTTAAGATCAAAATTAATCTCATCTGTCTTATATTACCTTAAGCAGATTCATTAATTTCATGGATCTTAATTTTCATCAATTTCATGGAACTAGTGTACTTCTTGAAACTGTTTTCCAACAATGGCCAATTCTTAAGTACAGACTTTAGCAAGCTTCCTCAAACACAATTCCGTTTCCTCATGGAACTCGTCAAATCAAACATGAATTATTCTCTCTTTTTCCTCAAGAGGGATAAATGGCATTTCCCTCATACGCTCAATTCAGAAATCCAACTAATCAAATCCAAATGACCAGGACCACAAAGACTATGTCAATCATATTTATGGAAACATTGGTATGGGTGCCTGTTAAGACTCTCATGAATCAGAGTATGTTTGTATGTGTATATATGTATGTATGTGCTGAGCAAGAGGGAAACAGATGGTGTGTTGATGACCAAACTCACAACTGGCCTACTGAATGTCCTGCTGTTAAAAAACAACCTCTGTCTTTTTCCAGCTCGAGGTGTGACCTCACCCTAGCCTGATACGCCACAGCCTTCACAACTAGGGGGGATTTAAACACTATTTACACTGGTGCTTTCTTTACCTTGTTTAAAAAAAATAAAAAAAAATAGAAAACGGAGAGCAGCAGGCCAAACTGAGCTATTCTATTTGCTGGAGCGGCATGGGTGTGTGCACAGGGCAGCCCTAACACTCACGCTCTGTGTAGCGGAGGGCCTGCAAGGCTCTTCTCGCTCTCTGCTCCGCACTGCCCAGCACACACACACACCATGACTCACTCCTGTCCTGTGCAGCAGCATACACCCCCCTCCACACACACACACACACACACACACACACCCTCTGCTGCATCTGAATTGGCCGATTCTGCCCTCCCAAACACCCAGCACAGGAAACAGGGCCTCAGAGAGAGAGAGAGAGTCCAGAGCAAGCGACTGGGGCAGACATTTAACCCCTTCAAAGGGAGGGATGATGAAGCACCACACACACACACACACACACACACACACACACACAAACACACACACACACACACACACACACACACACACACTCACTCTCTGCTCCCATTTACAAATTATCTCATTCAATAAAGTAAATAAAAACTGATTTTTACCTTCTACCTTACCGTCAACCTTGAATATTTATTGTGTGAAAATGGTTTTGATTATTGTAGTAAGCAGTGTGTGTCGGAATTTGTTTGACACACTAATGTTAAACAGTACCCATTAATGTGTCATATTAATATATTTATTTATTTTATTTATAAGACTAACATCACAAAAGTTCTGTGGAGAGTTTATTGACCTTAGGACACAGGGGGGGAATTATATATATATATAACAATAAAAGCCTCATTAATTACTCTTCATTATATTATGTACTATTTTTTTTAAAACTATTGCATTTTTATGCTTTTATGTACTATTACTCTTTGCTTTTGTTTATGTGAAGCACATTGAATGATCCCTGTGTATGAAATCCGCAATATAAATAAATAAATAAACTTGACTTCACTTGACTTGACTCATGCATTGGACACAAGCAGAGGAGGACTGTGTCTATAAACAATTGTTGACATTTGTGACTGTAAACAAATGTTTACGTTTGTGCGCTGGCTCACTGGTTTGGTACCAGCCAGGCTCCTGGCCCCTGAACAGAGCCCATTGTTCCCTGTGGGCTTGTGGGTCTGTGTGTCTGCCACAGCTGAATGCAGCTCAACTCTCCGGCTCTGTTTGTTGCTGCTGTCAAATGCTGATTGTTGAGGCGAGGGCTTTCCTGCTAATAGACCACAAAGGGCCATATCTGGGGCACTTAGACAGGGCAAGGCTGTGGAAAAGGAGACTTCTGGGTGGGATAAGGTATCCCAGTCTCAATGAAGGAATATCACAATATAACACAATTCAGAAACATTAATATGTGAAGTATATGAAGTATGACTGTGTGATTTGACTTCAGATGACTGAAGGACTAGAGCACACAAATAGCTTTTTGCGAATGATACCCATTCTAATAATAGAAGTACTTTTTAACCCCTTATAATTTACTAAAATAAATTTGACCCTGATATGTGCTACGGTATGCTAAAAGTTGTTGCTGATTGCCTTGCTGTGCTGAGCGGGTCTGAGGGCTGGGGAGTGAGAGTGAGCGGACCCTCGGTGGGCTTTGAGCATGTGTGTGGCACCCCGGGCAGTCTGCAGTGCACGCGAGACAGATCCTGTCATTGTGAGCGTGCGTTTTATCATCACCCCTCAGTGCTCTGATCTCACCGTGCCAAAAAGCCCACTAAACAAAAGCACTCCTGTGCAGGAGACCCCCCCACCCCCCTCCACACACACACACACACACACACACACACACACTGACTTCCTCCCCTCTGCCGCCACTGAAAGGAGCCGTTAGAGAAAAGAAACACTTTCTCATATCGTACGCTGACAAGACCACCCTGCTCCCAGTGTGGTGGGGCTGCAGTTTAGCATTATCACAAAAGCCCATCCTGATGGAGGAGGCCAGAAGCCTCCACACCACCCCACAGCACAGGAAGAGCCTGTCACTCTGTCACTGCACCAGCTGATGGGAGTTATAGACATGAAGTCTGAGGGGAAACTAGTGCACCATAAGCAGTGCGCGCGCACACACACACACACACACACACACACACACACACACACACACACACACACACACACACACACACACACACACACACACGCGCACACACACACACACACACACATGTACTGTAAATATGCCTGCTTATTTGAAACAATCATTTTTAACTAATCTAGTGTTCATATATTGTAAGTCACTTTGGACAAAAGCATCTCTCAAATACCATAAACATAAACGTGAACATAGCAATATAAAAGAACCAGACTACTGTGTGCTGAGTGTCTCTAGAATGAGAGGGAAAAGAACTCAATAATAAATGGAATTCTATGAACTCATCAGTACTGTCAAGTATCAGACACTTGTTTGGCAAAGCAAGGAACAGTACAAGCAATGGACACATGATTAATACACTAATGATGTTCCTCTACACGCTAGGCTCTGTGCTTTGACTCCTCAAGAATCAATCAGAGCTGCAACCTTGGTGCTGTGAGCTCCCAAAACATGATATTCTCATAGTCGTGCGCGTGGCTAGAACCTGATTAACCACTACAAGAGGTGGGAGTCCAGAGGGGAACCCAACAAGGCATCCAGGGATGATTTACACAATGCAATACAATAATGTTGTTTGCTTTATGACAAGATTTAATCAAACTCACATCACAAACAAGGAAACTCTAACACCACAGCAAGCATTGCCGGCTATGATTGGATTATGAGCTTGCAGTAATGACAGCAAATCTGATTGGCCACTTTCCTTCATTCAGTGAATTTGATTTGACGATGGAGATGATTCACGGGTGTGGCTATCATCAGAATACAGTTGCACCGTAATTATACAGCTAAAGACATGAATGTTCATCTAAATGTTATGACTTCTTCCTGCTATCTAAGCCAAAGTCCTTTTAGGCACGTCCCTCCACTCGGCGGCCATATTGCAACGCTTTTTGGGCACTTATCGGGCATCTATTTCAGCAGAAATGCACCTGTGCAAGGCCTTACCACACCAACCTTGCTCCAGCGGTGAGATCACAACACATGATTGGCACGATGTATTCACATGTCGACTTTTTTGCCGCGGAAGGGGCGGAATATGTGAAGACAACTGCCATATTGGCGTTACAAACTAACCCCATGCATTTGTATGGAGATTTTTTTGAGTGCTGTGTCTCCTCATTAGAAAGTTTCTGTCTAAGCTAAGTGAATGTCAGATGTCAAAAACAGTGGTATGATATTTTCAAAGCTGGATAGGAAAGACAAACTACCAAGTCTAACACTGCTACCCCTCTGGCAACCAACGAGAACAATATTTACCAACCGAGCCAGTATTTGCTTCATAAATAATATTTGAAAGGACACATTTGTAGGGGTTTGTTAGCCTGGCTAACACCAAAGCTCATCTCATTAAGATGGGGTCTGGGAACTACATATACATTTTCTCGTATTTGAAACGTGGTTTACGAATGCCCAGAGCCGTTTTTTTGGGCGCTGGGAATGTCTATCAAATGCATCTGTACGTAGCTCATAACCGCTTCGGTATGTCGTCATCGTCTTTCTGTCCCCCCTCCGTTCTGTGATTGGTTCCTTCGTTGAGGTGAAAACGAAGTCCATGGAATCCAGGCTGCCTAGCAGCGTGAATAAGATTGCGAGCATAAGGCAGCATGGGAAAACCCAGGCTAGGGGTTTAGGGTCCAGGAAGCGACCACAAACACACTCATATCTATAACACACTAATATCAAACAAAAGAGGAACATGTGAGAGTTTGATGAGATGAATAAAAACTACATTCAGTGAGATCTGTGAGGAGAGAGAGACCCATGATGACACCTGACTGACTCTCCAGTAGATCTGACCAGGGGTGAGAGCAGGCCGGTACAGTTCTGTATTTCGTAACAAGATTCAGTGGTAGTACGCAGTACCGGAAAGACAGATGAGCAGCTGCCTGCCGAAAACAGGGCTGGACTCACACAATTGACACATATCAGTCCCTAACAAGACATATGCCTTTGGCACGCTAACTTTCTGTCTATGCTTCCTCCGATTAGATCCGTGCATCAAGGATAGGGTAACTGTCTATGAGAGCATCCGACTCAAAACAAAAGCGCAACAGTAAGCGCAACCAATTAACGAATGACTAGGCTATCTTCATTCACATAGAGAAATATCAGTGGCAGCAGACTGAAACAAACTACATTTTATTTGGAAAGGTAACATGAAGCCTTGCAAAAAGAAAGAGAAGTGTGTTGAGAAACTACATTTAAGAAATTGGGGAATGCCACATTTATTTTTTTACTAAATGCATACTGCATATTAGAAATATATTTTTTATGAACATGATCCAACATATAGGCTTTGAAATAATACAAATTCATGGACTTGTTATTTAGACTGTTATCATTAAAAAACAAAGACATGAGAACAGTGTATCCTGAAGAGGAAGGAGAGAGCAGGCAGACGAGTGCTCCAAACAAGTTAGCCCAATAACTGGTCCTGATGAATGCTCTGCTAATAGGCTAATCTAAATCAATTACTGTAAGCAAGGTGTGTTAGCTTTTGCAAGAGAACCACAATGTTTTGCTGATTTGGTGAAAGGTTTTCCTTTTTGTGTGTAGAATTTTGCAAAAATAGCAATAGTTGAGCACAAAAGTTAAGCACAAAAAATGTGCTTAAGCAATCAGAAAAAATATAGCCTATTTAGGTGAATTGGACAGTTTTCGATGCACACACTGCACTTTCCCCCATAAGAGATGGGGGGAAAGTGCACACTCAAAGCTCAACTAAAAGGTCTACAGATATTCAGAAAAGAGGTGAACAATATGAAGTGAAGGTTGCGGTCGTAGTACCGGCAAGAATGTAAAACTACTTCCACCCCTGGATCTCACCTTGGTCCGGTTCTGATCTCGGTTCTACACCACACTCAGGTGTTTCTGATACCTGCCACATTGATAAGGACTCTTGCACTCATCAATAACTTGTGGTTTTATATAATCCACTGGAGACTTATAACTTGGCAGTTTTATATAATCCACTTGAAATTTAGTATGACATCTCAGCATTTCAGCCACCCATCCAAGGATAAGATAAGCAAGATCACACATTTGATCTTTGAAAATACTGCCATACTCCCGTCATTATTAAGAGCAATGAAATTGTTTCTTCTAAGTACTCCCCCTCTCCCTCTCTCTCTCTCTCTCCTACATTTACTGATGGAACACTCTGCTAGTTTTGTGTTACTTTAGTGTCTGTTGCTTGACAGGAGATGTATAGTCCAAAATATTTGGCAAGGAGAAAAGCATAATTTCCCTGCTGACACGTTCACTTTGAGTGACTTTTGAACTTTTCTTCTGATGATCGAACTAACACTATGACTGCATTACAAAGACCCAGAATCAGAGAGGCCGAAGAGGATCAGCTCTTCAAAGGAAAGACAGTCGGTGGTAGCATAGTGGTTAGGGAACTGGGCTCGCACATGTGTATGAAATTGAGTGTGTGTTAGGGGCCGTTTACACAACGCCAGTTTTTGTGAAACCGGTGAGGTTTTGTTAACGGTTACGCCTTGCGTGTACACGACGCCGGCAGTTTAGGAGGCTGAAACCAATAGTTTTTGAAACCGGCTTCTGAAGCGGGAATTTTTTAAACCGCCGGCTAACTAGCCCCACCTCTCAACTCAGCCATGGCACTCAACCTGACACACTGCTTGTCAAAACAAACCAAACCATTTATTTATCATATTAAAATGTTTTTTTCTTTCCCCTGTCATGATTTATGTGCACAATGTAGCCTATCAGCCTTTTGTGGCTAAGTTAGAAGCACACGTTAGCTTAACTTAGTTAAACATTAGCTTACTGCATGTTAGTGTTTTCTCCAGTGGTGCTCAGACCTAATGCAATGCGTAGGCTAAGCATTTAAAATTTCACATAGCAGTCACATACCTTGAAAATGAAGTTTATTAGTTTAACAGTTGAATTGAAAACTGAATTGTCTGTAGTCTCCTTACTTCATGCGACTGCTTAACAAACTGTTTCAACAATGTTTTCTTCTAGGCGATTCACGCGAATTAAACGTGAGCTTCTGCACGGCCGGCGCCATCGACCAGTCTGGCATATGCACTACAGCACATTACAGGTTCAAAAGCGGCCACTCTACCGAAACGGCTCTGCCTGTCTGTAACAGAAGCCTTAAAAGAAGCCAGGGCGAACGTTCGGTCATCAGTACTCATTCTGCTTGACTTATCGGCTGCCTTTGACACGGTTAATCACCGCATCCTTCTCTCTATACTCGCTAACATGGGAATCTCCGGTTCTGCTCTCTCCTGGTTTGAATCCTACCTCACAGGACGCTCGTTTAACGTATCATGGCTTAGTCAGCTATCTGTACCTCACCATCTCACCACAGGGGTCCCCCAGGGCTCAGTGCTGGGCCCCCTTCTCTTTGCTATCTACACCACCTCCTTGGGACAGATTATCCGTTCGCATGGCTTCTCATACCACTGCTATGCAGACGACACACAGCTCTATCTGTCCTTTCCACCTGATGACCCCTTGGTTTCAGCACGGATCTCGGATTGCCTCTCTGACATAGCTACATGGATGAAGGCACACCACCTCCAGCTTAACCTCTTAAAGACTAAACTGCTGGTCCTCCCAGCTAAACCTACCATACACCACGACATCAACATCAAATTTGACTCCCTGCCTGTTTCACCTACCAGGACTGCAAGGAATCTAGGAGTTGTTCTCGACAACCAACTAAACTTCTCAGATCATGTTGCCTCAGTCGCCCGGTCATGCCGTTTCGCACTCTACAACATACGGAAAATCAGGACTTACTTGACTCAAAATGCTACCCAACTTCTGGTTAAGGCAATAGTCATCTCACAACTCGACTACTGCAACGCCCTCCTGACAGGTCTCCCAGCCTGCTCAGTGAAACCCCTTCAGATGATCCAGAATGCGGCGGCACGCCTGGTCTATAACCAACCCAAAAGGGCACATGTTACCCCACTGCTCATCCAGCTACACTGGCTACCTATGGCGGCCCGCATCAAATTCAAGGCTCTAACGCTTGCATACAAAGTAGTCTCCGGTTCTGCTCCCGCCTACTTGAATGCCCTCATACAGACATACGCTACCTCTAGACCGCTGCGCTCCTCAGACGAACGACGTCTAGCTCTACCACCGGTACCCTCAGGCCAATCCAAACTTTTCTCATCTGTTGTTCCTCGTTGGTGGAACACACAGTTCCTAAAAGTGCAGGGACATCCCTCTCCATTTTCAAAAAACTCCTGAAGACCCAGCTCTTTAGAGAACATCTCCTCTCATAGCACCACTTACAACAAGTCCTACTGATCCTAGCACTCACCAGCCATCTTGAACTGACACGTAACTGTTAAAAACAGCACTCACTGATTCACTTATTCTTACTGTACTCTACCATTTTTTAAATTGTCCTAAAATTGTTGAGAATTGCTTTAAAAACTTAAACTGTTTACTATGTTGTTAGTCGCTTTGGCTAAAAATGCGTCAGCCAAATGTAATGTAATGTAATAATAATAAAATGCCTTAGAGCACTGTGCTTTACATGGTCCTGATCTTACACATATAGTACACAAAACTACACCTATCTATGCAAGACCTCTGTGGGTCAACTCTTATCTGCTAAAGTCAGGCACAAAAACTCAAGACATAGCTGAGCCCAGGGATATCCACCTGAAGGCTACAGGTAATAGCTGAACTGGGAGGAGGAGGTCCATCTCTGTATCTGCACCGTACACAAAACTGCACCTGTATCTCAAAAAAAGGTAGTTCCACCACGCTTGTGAATTCTCTTCTGGTGCTTCACGGGAGAGGACCGCTCAAGTGGAGAGGGAGAAGGCTCACCGGAGCACACAGAGATGGCTTTTATGGGAGTATAAGTATATATACTCTTTTGATCCTGTGAAGGAAATTTGGTCTCTGCATTTATCCCAATCCGTGAATTAGTGAAACACACTCGGCACACAGTGAACACACAGTGAGGTGAAGAACACACCAATCCCGGCGCAGTGAGCTGCCTGCAACAACAGCGGCGCTCGGGGAGCAGTGAGGGGTTAGGTGCCTTGCTCAAGGGCACTTCAGCCGTGCCTACTGGTCGGGGTTCAAACCGGCAAAACTCCGGTTCCAAGTCTGAAGCACTAACCAGTAGGCCACAGCTGCCCCCAAACTCTGACGCAGACACAGAAGTGTCGAAACGTCAGCCAACTGCTGTGCACTACAATAAACAAATTCTAAAAGCCATCTGTGTGTGCTCTGGTCTGGTGAACCATCTCCCTCTCTAAACCTGCATCTATGTGAGGCCTCTGTGGGTCTGTTGTACAGACACACAAACTCAGGACTCAAGCTGAAAACAGGGATATCCTATAAGCTAAAAGTGACAGCTGAATCAGGAGGAGGTCCATCTCCATATCTGGCCAATAATATGCACCAAACTAGGCCAGATGTGTGCCAGGCCCAGCACCAGATGTGTTTGTGAGGCAGGGCGGCACTGCAGTGCACCCAGCACACAGGCGAGCCGGTCTCTCTCGGCCATGCTCTGTGCTGCTCAGGGCAGGCTGAGCCCGGATCCATTTCAGCGTTTCGGCCATGCTTGCCAGCAAGCACAATGAGCGCATTGTTCATACCAGCAGTCCTGTCAAAAGGCAATGAAAGTGTTTTTTTTTTTTTTCTACAATGAAGAAATTGTTCACATTTGTACACATTCTTGATGAGGTAATACACATTAGTGAGATTGAGGGGGGAGAAAAAAAGTGTATCTAATTTGTGGTCACACTATGGGCAGACTGCAAGCATTTCATTGTTTGGATTCAATTCAGTGCTTGTTAGGAGGGTGGAAAGAGGCATCACTAACTGCTAAACCTACGTACCATAGCTGATTAGCCAGAGGACTCAAAGCAGAGACTTCTCATCTCATCCCACTCAAACTACTCATCAGCTACAGCGCTACACTCTGTGGGCATGTACATGGGGGCTCACAGACATGCCCTCCAGAGTGTAGCGCTGTAGCTGCCTGGCTACATTAGCTGCTGGCTGTAGCAACTCAAGCTAGGTAAAAGCGATTGTTTTTGTTTTTTTCCGTACCGACAATACTCGGTGACCTTGAGAAATGGAGATCTATGTGAAAACTCATCAGATTTCTCCTTTAAGGCTTGTTCAACTACAAGATACTACAGTATTACCCAGTTAAGGCTCATTCAACTACAAGATACTACAGTATTACCCAGTTATGGCTCGTTTAACTATAAAAGCCTTAAAGAAGCCCTATGCAACAATTTTAGCAAAAATGACCTTAATTATGCAGGTTGAGAGTTGTTCTGGGTTGTTTGGTGGGTGCTTCGTCTCCGTCTATCGCTTCTCTGCAACTTTCTGAACCCGGACCGAGTAAATCCGGATGTGACTCAGCGGAAGTATCCCATCGCTCCCAGAAAATGTAGTCAGATTGTAGTTTCTAAGAAGACTACAAAACGGACCCGACTTGGCTTTGTTGCTGTTGAACTTGTAAGTAGCCTACCCTTGGGTGAACCTCGTTTTGTAATGTGGTTTGATAGTCTCTTGAACAATGTGTTTGCCTGACTGTTTTATTGTGAGCACTGTATGTGTTTAGCTTGGTTTCTTGATGGCTAGCTTGCTAGCTAGTGGGGGTTTAGCGTAGCACTCACTTGCTACCGAAGCTGCAGGGGGAGCTATGTTGTGAAAAATGCAAGTCCAAATCCAGCGAAAACCCAGAAACAGCGAAGGAATAACCAGACCTGCATAGGGCTTCTTTAAGAGGGCCAAATTAAAGCTCATTCAACTACAACGGCCCTGAGAGCGCCAAGATAAGGCTCGTTTGACCTACATGAGCACTCAGAGATGCCAATTCAGGCTTGTTTGACTACAAGACCCCTGAGAGAGTCCAGTTGAGACTCATTCAACTTCAAGAGCATTTAGAGAGCCCAGTTAAGGCTCGTTCAACTTCAAGAGCATTTAGAGAGCCCAGTTAAGGCTTGTTCAATTGCTCATCATTAAGAGAGCCTAGTTTAATGACAACTTAGCTTTAAGAACAACATAGGGTCTAAGTTCATTTTCTAGGAACAACCTAGGGTCTAATTGTCATTTGGGTCCAAAACAACGTTATTTGAAGTAGCTTAGAGTAAGACCGGAACATGCATTTACAATGGAATAACATATAGCGACAGCCTTGGGAGCTACTTTACGCCACTGAAAAGACTGTTACACTTACATGAAACTGTGGAAAGGGTCCCTACAGACAAACCAATGAAATTGTAACTGTCTAAGTGTACCGAAAGTGTATAAAGAGGACTGTTAATGCATCATTCATTGTTTCTGTCCCCAACAAAACCAGTTACACTCGTTATCATCCAAAAATAGACCTTAGCTTGCTCTTAAACCGGAGTTGTGCTTTAAGGCTTGTTCAACATGACCACTACAAGATCCCAGCTAAGGCTCGTTCAACTACATGAGCATTAAAAGAGCCTAGTTAAGGCTCGTTCAACTACATGAGCATTAAGAGAGCCTAGTTAAGGCTTGTTCAACTACATGGGCATTAAGAGAGCCTAGTTAAGGCTTGTTCCATCCAGTACATGAGTATTGAGAGAGAACCTAGTTAAGGAGCTGGGCTAGCGTGAACGTTCTGGGTTCAATTCCCGGCTTCCACCGTTGTGCCCTTGAGCAAGGCATTGTGAGAAGGACAATGTAGTCACTTGTAATATAGTTGACATATGTAAGTCACTTTGGTCAAATGTGTCTGCTAAATGCATAAATGTAGGCCTAAATGTAAGTCACTTTGGGCAACAGTGTCTGCTAAATGATTACATGCAAATGTAAATTGTAAATACTTTGACCATTCCTGACCATTTTAAATTTCCCAAAATCAACACTCCACTCACCTAAAGAACTCAACACTGACCTTAAGACCACACTACAGCCAATACTGAGCATAATAAATTAATCTCAGCACTAACCCAGCACTGACCTAGCCTGGAAAATCCAGACCCTGGTCATTTAGAAAGATTAAGGGTCTGGCCACGAATAATGTAATGGCCCAACTCAAGGGGCGGTACCAAGCATGCATTTAAAAATCTTACTGCACACAATTGGATAACACTAGACCAATGTTTACTCTGACTGATTCCGGACTTCGACGCAATTGGATAACACTATGACCAATGTTCACTGATTGATTCCGGACTTCCAACGTTGCAGAGCTGTCATCATCTGTTTAGCTCACCTCTGGCCCGCCTATATCAGATACACCGATGTGATTGGTTCCCCCCGATGCAAGGGGCAAAAGTAACGTGCATTATTACTCATTGCCAGAGTCTCTTGCAGACACAATTCAAATTGTGCTCTCGCGAGAACTCTGGATCCCCAGGGTAGCACTGACCATAAGAGACTACACTAAATCCAACTATGACCATAACAGACTGCAGTACATCAGTGCTGCAGTACATCAACACTGTAATCCTGACCAGAAACTACACTAAATCCAACACTGACTATAATAAATTAATCTTTAAAACCAGCACTGACCATAACAGACTACACTAAATCCAGCACTCCACTTTAAACCAACACTGCTCTCCAGACCATTATAAATCCCCCAAAATAAACACTGTGCTCCTTACTATAAGTAACTATGCTAAGGCCAACATTGGTGGGTGTTCCTGTTCTTACCTCATTCAACTGGTGTCTCTTCTTTTCAGGGCAGAAAATAATGTAATAGGCAGTAAGGTTGTTATAAAAAGTGTAATCAAGCACTGTGGGATTAAATATATGACTATGCATCCTGTCCTGAGTTGTCAACCCAATATACAAATGTGTCTCTATTGTGAACGTATAACTCAAGCAAGAATATCAGAGAAGGCAGGACTCTGTTGATGCTGAATTCAGATTAGATTAGGTTAGATCATTTGTATTGTCAAAACAAAAGACAAGTCAAGAAAAAAAAAACAGCAAGCAGCTCCATTTGTGAAAATCCAAATACAAAAAAAAATAGTCATCAGTACATCTCCGTACAGCTTCAAAGGAGACATCTTAGTTTGACAATTATGTCTTCTTCAGTCCACAAGGCTGAGACACTGATCAATCCTGATCTCCCTATCTGTGTAACCGCAGTTAATGCAATATTATATCAGTGACATCAGGGGAAAAATACACAAATCTTGAGTGCATTATTAAGACATTAAAAGTTATCACAATGTAAGGTTTACTGCTAGTACTTTAGTGCTTCTTAACAACAACAACAACAACAACAACAACAGCACTACAACAACAGAGCTTCACAAGAACAAACAAGATGATATGTTTGCCCACAGAGTGAGTTTGACTTTGCGTGGGATGATAGCAGACCTTAAATGTGCATCATTAAGGACAGGGTAGAGGACATAAAAACCTCATTATGCTCCTCAATGGTCCAGACGTGGCTGTCTCTGGCTGTCTGACCCACAAACCAACCTCAGAGGGGGAGGCAGACAGACAGACAAACAGACAGCCAGGCCACTGTCATGGTAACCATACAACGCATGAGATGAGAGGGAATCAGCTTTAATTGCAGTGTAGGGCAGGAGTTGATACCATCATGGAGGGATGGAAATCATAGGTTGTTATGAAAGCACCGCTCCGTGATGGCTGTGTAGCACCACTGGGTGGCTAATCTAGGAGTAACGGAACGGCTGTGTCCCTAAAAGCTCTCTGAGAGCTTTCTGCTCTCTCCCTGTTTACACCGGACGGGTGGCTTCAGTCATAAAAACTACGCCAGCTTCCTCTCAACGAAAGACAAACAAAATGTGAATGCTGAGGTAGGGGAGGTTTGGGGGAGGATGGAGGATTTCAACAACAACACAGTGAAGGGTAACCAAAAGAGGAGAGAAGGAGGGAAATGAATCTGCCATCTGGCCGGCGTCCTCTCCAAGCCCTGCAGTGGGTCTGCTAAACTGCTTTAAGGGGGAGACTGTATTCCTACAGTTAGCAGCACAGTCTCCCTGGACAACTGAATACTTCTAGGTTTCAATTTCCGGGACTTGTAGGTGACAGCAGAGTCTTGTCAGACTGAGGCTTTCCAGTTGATACAGTTGTCTTTCATACTAGTTATTTAAGCATAGCACAAAAGCACAAAAGGGCTCTCTACACCTAGATCTACTTACAGTAACAAAAAACATCTACAAGTGAACGATAGCTTTTTGACAGTTGTAGATTCCATGTGCACTGCGTAATAGGCCAAAGTGTGAGAGAGAAAGTCTTTTATCTTACGCTGGGCCCACCTACACATACAAGCAGCACGTCACACAGAGCACATAAGCCCAGGGTGTGGAATCACGCTTCCCCTCCAAGAGAGGCGAGATGTCTTTAACACTTTCCAGAGTGCTGACGTCTCCGAAAGAGGCGAGATGTTTTTAACGCTTTCCAGAGAACGCTGACGACGTCTCCACCCAGATCGCCAGGCAGCAGCAACAGTGTGGGCCACCCAGCGCTAATCAGGAGCATCTTTGCCAAAAGCCTCCATGCTGCACCACACCACATCGCGCCACGCCGCGCCCTTGGGGGCAAGAAGCCAGCGGGTATCCATATACAGTACATATACTATACAGTGGGAGATGGGTCAAGGAGGGGATGCCGTAAGCAATGCATGTGGCAACCACAGATACACACACACACACACACACACACACATGCACACACACACACACACACAGAAACCATGAGAGCAATGCAGGAGGTAGCTGTAGCAAATGTTTCCTATCCATGCCTACACATATGCAAATTATTCACATGCATCCACGCACACACACACAGAGAGAAACACACACACACACATACAGAGAGAGAGAGAGAGAGAGAAAGAGAGAGATAACGGTCTCATTGTCTCAAATCTCATTGTCTTACTTAATTTCCCAATTCTGTTCAACATGTTTGTCCTTC
>NW_027468609.1:14386218-14396218 GCF_046254945.1 Alosa pseudoharengus | reverse complement strand
TTAGTCCTCCGAAAGTATTTCAGTGATGGAATTTCAGCAGGAAAAAAAGTTAGGTGTCCCCTTCTGCTTCCCGCTGTCCAGCTCTCTTGCCACAGCCGCGGAGAAGTACCGCTCTCCTGCACAGAGGAGGACCGCTGTCTGCGCTTGACGTCACGCGCGCCTGCGAGCGGCGGAACGCGCGAGCGAGCGTCCTATTCCTGGGAGTAATTGAAAACACATTATCAATTGTGTTCTTGAAAGACAGGGGAGTGCGGAGGGAAAAAAGCGCCTAATCTATTCAAATCCAAAAACCGAGTTAATAAACTTTAAGTGAAGCCGACGGATCACAGGAAAGCATCTGTGAAAGTTTGCGATACTTTTCACACTGGGAGAGAAAGTTGTGAACCTGGACAGCGCGTCAAAAGGGTGTTACTTTATGCACGTACGGGTTGGTTGATCCATGCTAAAGATAGACCCCTCCCCCATTAAATGTTAATTTTCTTTATAAATGCTGTTTTATTTCTCGTCCTGTAGCAGGCTGCTAGCGCCGGTCCAAGCAAGGTCTGTCTTGATGGGTGGACCCGCGCACACACTCCCAGCACAGCAGCGGTGATAACTGAACAATGCCTGTAGGAATGTCAGACACAGAGGGAGCATTATGCGTCCACTTCCATTCTGCTTCATTGGGAGGTTAAACCTATTAAAGGCTGTGGAGGCGCACTGGTCCGCAGCAACAACAAACACACGCAAGATTACGTTTCAAGACAGCTGCGCATTGTTTACGCTTTGCATGTCTTGCGAAAACAGTCCGCAAATTAAATGGAACAAACATTAAGATCACTGACCTCATGATATTCAGCCCGAGCAGCGCTGCAAGGGCAGCAACTTATTCTCCTCTCAGTGGTGTGAGACGGTAGGCTACGAATGCCGTCTAAACATATTTTAAGTCTGATATGTCACGTGTTTTCTTTGAAAAATGTATGAAGACCTTGCAAGTAAAGATAACAGTGGTTGGAAGTACATGAAAAGTGTCTGTGTGTGTGTGTGTGAGCACGTGTGTGTGACATCGCACACATTACTGTGTGTCTGTTGACATAATTATTTCTTATCAAATAGTAAGCAGAGATAAGAGGGGCCCTAGTAGCTATAAATCAAACCTTAAAAAGGACATTTTGCAAATAGCAACTCTATCTCTATTCCACAGGAGGCCTCAGCGGTCGAGAGGTCTCCTCAAGCTCGCTCAGGGAAAAAGGGAAGTAGCACAGAGAATTGAACCACATTAGTCTGGAAACGTCAACAGATTAGCTGAGCTGCCTTCACTTGTTCACCACTGTGCGGTGAAGTGGAGGTCTGCAGGCACATGAGCTCATGGTCAGGGATAAGCCCATGTTCTTTACCATGGAGCCTGATCCCACTGGTCAGCCGGCCAGTCAGCGCTGTGCGCTCGAGCTCATTATGTCCAAGGTGGGTTTGCGCTAATGCTCTGATCAGGACGCTGATCCTCTGTGGTTATGAAGGTTGAGTAAAAGATCCAAACGTGCTCGGTCAAGCGCCCAGTGAGGGTGGGAGACACAGCAAGAGTCCAGAGGTGGTTGGACAGAGAGACTACAGATGAAACAGCTGCCTGGAACTCTGTCAGGCTTCCAGAACACAACAGCTTAGAACCCAGAGACCTTCAAAACACAGACAGAAACACACACACACACACAGAGAGAGAGAGAAAGAGAGAGAGAGAGACTTTAAAAACAGATACTTCAAGGAGACGGGGGAGGTTTTTTTTTTTACATTGAGGAAGTGCTTGTTGAACGTCGTGAAGGGTGATGATGCACTGTGGGCAAGTGGGAGGCTTCGTCCCTCACAAGATACTTTTGCAGTTTACAAGGACACGGGACATGCCAGGGCACCATAACACTGTAGCAAATGAAAGAAGTGGAGAGCGGTGTGTGGGGGGGGGGGGTGTCATTAAATCATCCACTGCAGCAAATTTGGCAGAGCAGTTGAGCTGAAGTTGTGCATTTGTTTGATTTAGAGCGAAACCTTCGTGCCACAGAGATGCATGTTTTCCCGTGAAGTAAACTCTGTTTGCCTGACTCACTTCTTGATTTTCCCCCTGAAAGTCCAGGGGAGAAGCAAACCCAAACAAGCCTCCACGCTCAAACCATAGCTCCTCAAGGAACTGTAAATAACCACCACTTCACTTCACTGAACTGTATTTGTGACCTTTAACAACTAGTCCGCATTGAACAATGAGATGGGGGAATGAATACAAATCTGTTGGTTTTCAGTTATTAAAAACCAAAAACAATTCAGCTGATCTCTCAAGTGCTTTAGATGTATATTTGACACAGTTCATGTGTTGTGATTTCATCTCTATGCATTATTACCAGATGGGGGTTTCCGCACTCTGGAGTGTGTTTATAAAGCCTCCATTTCTCCGGTGAGAATGAGAGGGTGGGAGTGAGACAGAGAGAGGAGACAGACAGAGAAGAGAGGGAGGAAAAATGGAGAGAGATGGTGTGTGTGTGTGAGAGAAAATGCGTTTGTGAGAGAGAGAGAGTGTGTGTTTGTGTGGTGTGTGTGTGTGTGTGTGTAGTGTGTGTGTGTAGTGTGTGTATGTGTGTATGTGTCTGTGTATGTGTCTGTGTATGTGTGTGTGTAGTGTGTGTGTGTGTGTGTGTGTGTGTGTGTGTGTATGTGTGTGTGTGTGTGTGTGTGTATGTGTATGTGTGTGTATGTGTGGTGTGTATGTGTGTGTGTGTAGTGTGTGTCTGTATGTGTGTGTGTTGTGTGTTTGTGTGTGTGTGTACTGTATGTGTGTGTGTGTGTGTGTGTGTGTGTGTGTGTGTGTGTGTGTGTATGTTTTTGCCAGGAAGAGTTGCAGGGGTCATCAGAGAAGCTGGGAGAAGCGCGAGGAAACAGGAGGTCAGCGGCGGGGAGGTTGGAAACCTTCCGGACTTCCACGAAGAGAAGGTTAAGCAAACAGTGGCCAGGGCTGATGAGACGTCTGACCGCGTCTGAACTCCGCAGGGATGGGAGAAAGAGAGAGAGAGAGAAAGAGAGAGAGAGAGAGAGAGAGAGAGAGAGAAAGAGAGAGGGAGAGAGAGAATAAGAGAGAGGGAGACAAAGAGAGAAAGAGAGAGGGAGAGAGAGAGGGGGGGAGAGAGACAACCCTCCAGCACCAGCAGAAACAGTGTCACCCCTGCGGGTCTAACCAGGCGACCTGTCCCAGTCATATAGACTCACAAGAAGGAAGGAACCGTCGTCAAAAACACTGGAAGACTCTGGGGTTCCACATCAGAGAGAAGGAACCAATCCCAAAACCATTGGAAGACTCTGGAGTTCCACATCAGAGAGAAGGTACCGTCCCCAAAAGCACTAGAATACTGGGGTTCCACATCAGAGAGAAGGAACTGTCCTCAAAACCAGTGGAATACTGGGGTTCCACATCAGAGAGAAGGAACCGTCCTCAAAAGCACTGGATGACTGGGGTTCCACTCCAGAGATGCCTCTGTTTGGCCTTTTGCTATTATGTTCTTCTGCGTGCGGCTCTGACGTTAGAGGGTAGATACGCCGTGGGCTGGTTATCAGTGAGAAACAACAGACCGGCTGGCCGACAGGCTGTTGGGAACGCCATGCATGCGTGATGTCATTTCCCCTTCTCTGCCCACTGACTCCCAGAAGGAAAGATGGCCTTTAATGAGCTTGTTATGATGGGGAGGGCATCTCTGACAGTGTGTGAGTGTGTGTGTGAGTGTGTTTTATGTGTGTGTACGTGTGTGTGTGTGTACGCATATGTATGTGTGTGTGTGTGAGTGTCTGTGTGTGTGTGTGTATGTGTGTGTGTATGCAAGCCAAGCATACGTGTGTGTGTGTGTGTGTGTGTGTGTGTGTGTGTGTGTGTGTGTGTATCTGGTGGGCTATCCTTTCACTCTGAGGGGTTTACGAGCACTGTCCATTACTCTTTCCACAGGAAGCCGGCGGAGACTTCTGGCCGCGCACTAAGTGAGGCTTACTGGTATCTGCATCATACGGACACGGCACACTAAACATTTATTTACTTTTTCACGTCTGCTGCTTGTTTTCCGTAAAGCACAAACATCTGCAGGCTCTGTGCTCCTTTAAATGGCATAGAGATAATAAGCAGTAAAATTAAAAGGGAAGCAAATAAGCACTACCTCTGAGAGGCAGAGCATCACTGTCAGTACATTAGTGTCCTCTCATAAATCACTGTGATTGAGCTGTCTGTTGCCAGGCTCTGTAAGAATCTCAGACCGTCTCTCTTATCCTGAACCCTCGTGCACACACATGAAAACACACACACTCATAAGCACACAAATACACACACTCTCGTAAAGGTGCAGCCAACGATTGATCCGCTAGCTGGCTATTCTGTGAGTACACTCTGTGGGCAGCCCAGGATCTGAAAATGGGAAACAAATAAAGTGGGGGCGGCCTGTCCACCAAACAAAAACAAACCCCTGTGTGGAGTTTCTCTGGGAGTACTGAAGCTATCTATTTCGTTCGGTCCTTGGTTAAAATATAATGTGCGTTGTTTTGGACAAAAGCATCTGCTAATGATTTTAAATATAAATATATAAACATAAACAAACGTGACTTCATGCTCAATCGCTGACTGTACCTTTACCTCTCTCTCTCTCTCTCTCTCTCTCTCCCCTCCCTTCCTGTTCTCATGTGATATTTTGTGTGTGTTTCTTTCACATCTTGTCCCAGGTCTTTAGCCTGCTTGCTTCACACACACACGCTCTCTCTCACACACACACGCCCTGTCACGCTCACATAATGCTACTCTTGTGCTGCTTCTCAGGCTGCTCTTTCAGAGGGGACCTCGGCCGTGTCAAGAGGCTTCACACACACACATCTGGGCACTCCCAGGCCTCTGCGCTCCAGATGTTTGTTCTTATGGCACAGTGAGGTCAGCAATCTCCCTTCAAACGTGTCACTTCTTCTGTGCGCAGGGTGTGGCCCGAGGGCCAGGGCGTTCGACATCCTAACATTCTGTCAGTTCAATTTCAGATTCAAAGGATTCTTTACTTTCTTTCTCTTTCGTTCCTTCTTTCTTTCTTTCTTTCTTTCTTTCTTTTTTTTGTTTAATGCCTTCCATACAAAGGACAAGAGTATCATCACAAAGCCTCACTTTTATGCACTTTTATGCCCTCTTTGGAGAGGATGCAGTGTTGAAAAAAGAGAAAAGGAGAGACATGAAGACATAACGCCGCCTCTTCAGAGAGTTGGAGAAGCTGTTTGGTGTTTTCTGAAGGTCTGTAGGCTCCGAGCCATTACTGTCTCACAGAAAACAGGTGTGGTGCAGGCAGCTCTCTCGTTGTTTCAATCCCCTCCTCCCCTTTCTCCATCTGCTGGAGAAAAGGGCCCAAACTCGGTGCTCAAGTGCTCAGTGTGTGTGTGTGTGTGTGTGTGTGTGTGTGTGTGTGTGTGTGTGTGTGTACGTGTGCTAGTGTTTGCGTGCATATGTGTGTGTGTGCTGGTGTGTGTGTGTGTGTGTTTGTGTGTGTGTACAAGGATTCTGACAAGTCCCACTCAGCCATTAGAGATTCCAAGCAGAGGTCGATGCTGACCCCAGTTTACATACAGTAAGTAAACACACATTATATATGTGTGTGTGTGTGCCGCTGGACGGGCTTCAGGAAGCTGATGAAGAGAGGGAGGGGGAGTAGGCTGGATGAGATGAAGGCCTCCCAACGGGGAGTGTAAATTCATGTGAATTTGTGTGTTTTGAAAGTTTGGAAGGGGAAGGTATTTCCCAGATTCCAGCTGTGTTCGTGTGTTTTCAGGCGTTCCTGTGTTTCTGCTGTAAATGCAGATTTCTTCATTTACTGTTCATCTTGATTGGGAAAAAAAAGATTATGAAACAGGAAAAAAAGTATCAAATTCAGAATTTGTAGTGACTTTGTTCCGACACAGTTCCTTAAAGGTCTCTGAATGGGGCATTGAAAGACATGGAGTTGCTGTTAGCTAACAGTTGACTAAATCAGCAGGCACACACACACACACAGACACACACACGCACACACACGCACACACACACACACACACACACACACACACAGACACACACACACACACACACACACACACACACACACACACACACACAAACATACACATGTGTGCTTTGAAATGGCTGCAGATGGGCTGGGGTCTGGATGGAGACTGCAGACTGGAGCAGAGCGTCAGTTTCAGCCAATCTCCTCAGCCCTGTCTCTTTTCTCGAGAGCGGAGCGCTTTAGCAAAAACTGGAAACACGAGGCGAGGATCGTCGCCGAGGCTACAATGAGTGCCACGCAGCGTCTCCCTCGCCATGACGATTAGCACGAGTGGAAAAGCCATTATTTGAAAACAAAAAGAGCCCATTATATCAGGACAGCGCTGCACACAGCTAGACATACGGAACCAATTACCACCCCCCCCCCCCCCCACACACACACACACACACCCCAGCCCCACCAGGCGTGAGACAGAGCAGTCTGGCACTAGGTAGGACTCAAGCTCTCACTCGAAGACACGTTAACCAGGTTCAAGTCAAAACGAAGACTCGTCCAACAAAAGTATTTACTGTAGTAGCACGCAGTGACCCCAGTTTAACCAAAGAAATACAACATAAAACGCAGGTCGCAGATGGTAGAGCACTAGGAGAAATTAATTTACGTATAAGGAATAGTTTGTAGATGTAATGTGGGGTGTCTGTAATGTGAGGTGTCTGTAGATGGAATGTGGGGTGTCTGTAGATGTAATGAGGGGTGTCTGTAGATGTAATGTGCTCGGGCTCTATTTGGTGATTGTGGTGTGTTTACACTCTGCTTCGCTGGACCAGTGAAATATGATTCAGTGGTCAGTCTCAGGAGTGACCACATCCCCCCTCTCTCTCTCTCTCTCTCTCTCTCTCTCTCTCTCTCTCTCTCTTTCTCTCTCTCTCTCCTTCTCTCTCTCTCTCTATCTTTCTCTCCCTCTCTGCCTCGCTCTCTCTTTCTCTCTATCTCTCTCTCCCTCTCTCTCTCTATCTCTATTTCTCCCTCTCTCTCTCGCACTCTCTCGCTGGCTCTCTCTCCCTCTCTCTTTCGCATGCTCTCTCTTTTCCTCTCTCTCTCCCTCTCTCTCTCTTGTGTACACTCTCCTTCTCTCTCTCTCTTCCTCTCTCCTTTGCATGCCCCCCTCTCTTTCTCCCCCCCTCTCTCTCTCTCTCTATCTCTCTCTCTCTTCCTCTCTCCCCCTCTCTCTCTTTTGTGTGCGCTCTCTCTTTCTTACTGGCGCTGTGGACATCCCAACACCCTGTGAGGTCACCTTCTGAGCCTGTGCGAGACTCTGACACACCCCTCTCAAACTCTGAACGGATTTCACACACACATACTTACCACGCACAGTCATGATCCTGGCGTGGCGATCAAAGCAGCATGACTTAGCAGATGCAAGCAGTCGTGGCTGAGTCATGATTACGCTCAGTGAGCACTAAGGGCCCTTCTGTAGCTCTCCGGGCTCCCTAAAGCTGCTATTTATGGGCCCCCGTGGTGCTGAGTTTGGAACTGTATCACCTCATATGCTGCAGTACAGTTCAGTTCAGCACACATTGCATTGGCACTCTCTGCTAGAAGTTCCTCTTGGGGGGTGAGTGAGTGTGTGTGTGGGTGTGTGTGTGGGTGTGGGTGTGTGGGGGGGGGGGTGGGGTACAGAGGAAGGGGGTGTTTGTGTAAATTTGCAGACCCTTAACTCGGACATGTGCTGTACAGATGGTCTAGCATAAAGGATACCTTTGGGTTTGGGTGGAGGGAGTGGATGGATCGGAGGAAGAGAGGGAGGGAGTAGGTATCTTGTTTGGCAGCTAAATGTCTTGTCAGTAGCATTAGCGATCAAGACAGTTTTTCTTCATATAAATAAACCTGACTTGACTTGACTGCAGTCACCCTAGTTCTCTGCGGTCACCTTAGTTCTCTGCAGTCCCAGTGAGTGTGGTCAGCGGTCACTCATCAAGACAAGTGAGTCCTGATCAGACTGGCCGGTGAGCCCAGACCCTATTGGTTGTGCTATTCCACATGTGCTCAAACAGGTAATAGTGCAGGGGGCATGCCCAAGGAGTGTGTATTGTTGCATGTCTTACTGATGATGTATGGGAGGGGGTGGGGGGTATATGTGTGTGTGTGTGTGTGTGTGTGTGTGTGTGTGTGTGTGTGTGTGTGTTATTTATTTGTAAGTTTTTTCCTACGCTGCCTTGGACGCTGTAACAATGCAAATTTCTCCTTTGGGAGAACTCCAGTGTGGGATGAACTCCTAACCCTAATTCTCTGCGACCCCAGTGAGTGTGGTCAGATTAGTAGAATTTCCTGACCGGACTGGTCTGCGATGCTCATTTTCCTAGTACCACAGATATCTGGAGACTCAGTGAGGATGATGGTCAATCAGGAAACACTTTATTCTTTCAATGATGTGCATCGAGGGATAAAGACATGCTTCACCAAGAGGATTCACCTGTATGTCTAACTAAACAGGGAAATAACCAGGGCCAGCTTTAGGCAAGGGCCAGTTCAGTTGTGCATCTGCACAGTGTGCAGCCTCAAGCCTAGCTTGGATGTAGATGAGTTGGTGTTGAGTGTAATGGTAGCTAGCTGGTACATAGCTGTGCAGTAGGCCTATATGTGTGTGTTAGGTAAACCCCTTCCTGATGCCTTAAAGGAAAACTCTGGCCATTTTTCACAAAGATCTCTGTTTCTTGAAGTAACAGCAGCACAGCAGCAACAACGACTATTCCGATCAAAGACTCTGAAGCACTTTTGAGCATCTGATCGGAATAGAATGTGCGCCATGTAAACAGACGGCACAAATATTTATTCGGAATGACAAAAAAAAACTGTCCATGTAAACGTAGCTACTGAGTACTGTCGGTACGAGAAAGAAACACAAAATCAATTAGTGCCACCTAGCTCAGGTTGCTGCAGCCAATAGCTAGAGCAGTCAGGCAGCTACAGTGCTACTGGGGGACAGTGTTTAAGAGCAACAACTTTTCTCTGCCTACGAGACATGCCATAACCTGCAAACAGTCAACAGATCAACTATGCTGACTTGCCTGTTACATCTCATAGCCTAAAAATCAGAGATGCACACAAAATGTCACAACTGAACTTGTCAAGCGGTACAAAGTGGAGACAAGTCTCTGACATCGTAAATGCATGCCCAGATTGAGCAATGTTGCAGGGCAACCACATAACCATGTGTTCCGATTGGATGATTAAAGTTCTCAATAAAACTGATCATTAAAGTTCTCAAGAAACTTGAGGTTGGTAAGAGAGAGTGTATTGTGAGTGCACATTCCACAAGTTACTCATCTTGCACTGGATCATCTTCCTGAATCTCAATATTATCATCAGCATTTTGATGCAAAATATGAAGCCATTTTCTTCAACAAAATAAAATACCAATGACAAAATACTATTTTGTATTTGAAACACTTCTACACTTATGTACTGCTTTGCTATGTTGTGTTGATGTATTAGGCTAGAACCGGCCCTGGAAATAACCTAAACTTCTGTTACAAAAAAAGGGGTCATGACCTCTTCTAATTCTGTATGAATATGGAGCGGATGCGCAAGGGCTGATCCTCCTAGAGGGTCATTTATCAGAAGGATTCCGCCTTGCACCTGGCCAAATGTTGAGTATTTGGAGCAGACATCAGCGACAATGGGACTATTCCTGCACACCCAGGGGTTATAGAAAAAAAATCACACCTGAAGGTAAGCAGTGGTGCACAGAAAGTCTTTCATTAAATCTTAAATCCTAAATCTAGAGAATTTATAGACAAGAGGTACATGAGTAATGAACCTAAGACATATACAGTAGGCACACATATACAGCAATGAGTCTGATTCACAACTCTTTCATCAGTGAGACCCTGGTGTCCATTTTGGTCCACCCCGGTGTGGGGTTAACTCCAGCCACCCCAGTTCTTTCTGCTGTCCCAGTGTGTGTGTGTGTCCATGGTCACACTCACATTCTATCT
>NW_027468609.1:14358718-14383718 GCF_046254945.1 Alosa pseudoharengus | reverse complement strand
GCACAATTTGAGCGCAGAAAAATATTTTGAGCGAGCACACAAATTATAGCCTCGTGAGACCATCCTGATCTCGCGAGCTTCAGGGTTTCACTCGCAGATCAGTCTGGATACTTTCCGTTACTGTAAAGAAAATTTGGAGCAGTTCACCAAACGAACGTCCAATCAGCGTTGGCTTTGAGGCGGGTTGAGGTGTGACGCAACGAACAACATGACGGCATCCACAGAGATGAGCATAGCTATCGCGCAAGTTTTATTCAAATTAGAAAGTATTCCTGGGTAAACTGTGAAGCTGTGAAACTGTGAAGAGTCTCAGCCATGCAGCTGGGAGGAATGAACAACACAGACATCCTCCATGGCTGATTCCAGTTCATAATGGAGGAATATACTATCTTCAGAAGTGCAGGGCCTACCGTGAAAACTTGATGGGAATTGTCGTTGATTTGGTTCATAAATGATAAGTTAAAACATCTTAACGTTTGTCACGTTACCTAACTTAATTGTATGTTAAACGGCATTAGAAGAATACTTTGTTCATCTAATTGGTTGATTTGGCCCGTCGATAACCAACAAAGGTGGTGATAGACAGATGGTTTATCCAATCAGCTAACCAGTATGTCCGCCCCTTCCCAAAAATTCTTCAATGAAAAGTTCCCAGATGGATATGCGGAGCAAATCCATCTGGCGGAGTCAGGTTACACAAATTATATTTTGAGGAAAAATGCACAAAAAAACTTGTAGTTGAGCAAACAGGAATCTAATATCAATATGTATGTGCAACATCAGCCCCCTTTCTTTCAGTTTCACTGTAGGCTACGTGCTCACACAAACTGTTCCTCCGCTAGCTCAGGAGATCTCTGTCGCGCTCGCTCAACTTCGTCTGTGTGCTCGCTCAAAACTGTCGACAACGTTACGTTTGTTCCACAATTCATCAACCAATCAGAAAATTCAGGGGCTGAAGTCCAATTCTCATTGGCTGCTGAAGTCCACAACGCCTAGCGTCATTTACTAGTGTCAGTGGGAATTGGGAAAGGTTAATAATGCTGGTCTTATTTTCAATGCATAAAGTTAAGTAGACGTTGTAACCGTGTTTGTAAATCTAACAATATATAAATACTTACCAAAGACGTATTTTCGTGTGGCGTGCTCCAATGTTCCTTCTTTCCCGATTTCCACTGACACTAGTTAATGACGCTAGGCGTTGTGGACTTCAGCAGCCAATGAAAATTTGACTTCAGCCCCTGAATTTTCTGATTGGTTGATGAACTCGAGATCTCGCAAAAGAAACTCGAGATCTCGCAAAACAAACTCAATATCTCGCAAAACAAAGTCAAGATCTCGCAAAAGAAACTCGAGATCTCGCAAAACAAACTCAAGATCTTGCAAACCTAGTCAGTGTTTGTCCCAAGTACATACCTTTTCTCAGTTTTTTTTTTTACCTTCGTTTTTGTTTTTTACCTTCGTTCGTCACCTCACGGGCTCCGTAGATTCCAGTTTGCTCAACTACAAGTTTTTTTTGTGCTCGAGTTTAATTTTTCCTCAAAATATCATTTGTGTGCTCGCTCAAAATATTTTTCTGCGCTCAAATTGTGCTATTGCTCGCTCATAAAAGTGGAACAAATGTAACTCCATACTACACACCCCCACCCACCAATCACCCTCCACCAAACTGAGAGGAGAGGAAGAGAGGAGGAAAGAGAGGGCAGAGAGAGAGATGAGAGAAAGAGGGAAGAGAGAGAGAAGGAAGAGAGGGAAGAGAGAGAGAAGAGAGAATGAGAAAAGAGTGGGAAGAGAGAGAAAAGACAGAAAGAAGAGAGACAGAGAGGGAAAAAAATAAGAAAAAATAAGAAAAAAGAGAGAAGAGAAAAGAAGAGTAGAGAGAAAAGATAAGGGAAGAGAGAAATAAAAGAGAAGAGGGAAGAGAGGGAAGAGGAATGAGGGAGAAGAGAAGTGGATAGAGAGAAATAAGAGAGAAGAAGATGAAAGAGAGGGAAGAGAGAAAGAAGAAAAGAGAGAGACAAGAGAGAAAGAAGAGAGAGAGAAGAGGGAAAAAAGAGGAAAAGAACGGTGGTGCAGGGAGATGTGAGGACAGGAAAGGGATCAGGAGTAAATGGCAAATGACAAATGTACACATTTCTTGACTTGGAGTTTCTACATGCACTCTGGATCACACAGACCATATGGGCTGGAGAGGGCCGATGAAACGTGTAATCTCTATGAGTACTCTAGGATTCAAACAGAGTGTCAGAGAAAGGAATGTGTGCTGGTGACACACATCTTCAGCTCTGCTAGTTACTCACACACACACACACGCACACACACACATGCACAGACACACACACATACACAAACACACACACACACACACTTTGTATTAGAATCATCTTTTTTCCTTGTTTGCTACTTTATCTCATTGTCTTATTTAACTTAGTTGTGTTCAACATATTTGTCGTTTCATGTGTGTATTTAATTGCATCAATGTAACCACAACGTTCATGCCAACATAGCTTTCTTGAACTGAATTGGATGGTCCTTGTCCTGCATGGCGTGGAGGGGAGTATGTCTGCAGTCGAACACGTTAACAGAGTGGACGTTAGGTGGGATCTGTTACTTATCACTCTTTGCATTCCTGGAGAGGAAAAATAGTTCACATTCCTTCACACGAGCTCCTGCAGGGGAGTCGACTCCTCTCTCTCTCTCTCTCTCTCTCTCTCTCTCTCTCTCTCTCTCTCTCTCTCTCTGTCTTTTATCACTTTCTCTTTCTGTTCAACATTTCTCTCGCTCTGTATCTTTCTTCTTCCCCCACTCCCCCCCTGTTGAGAATCCTTCATTAACCTTGTGCAGTCTGATAAAATGCCCTGTGACATAAATCTTAACATACTTGTCTCCCTGACACAGACAATCACACACACGCACACACACGTGCGCGCAAACACACACACACACACACACACACACACACACACACGCACACACACACACACACACACACACACACACACACACACACACACACACACACACACACACACACACACACACACATAGCAATAAAAGGAGAGGAGTGGATGAAAGAAGAGAGATAAGAGAGGAGAGGAGTGGAGTAGAAAGGAGAGGAGAGGAGTAAAGAGAGAAGAGAGAGAGGAGATGAGTGGAGAAGTGAAGAGAAGAGAGGAGTGGAGAAGTGGAGAGGTGAAGAGAAGAGAGGAGTGGAGTGGAGTAGAGAACAGGAGAGAGAAGAGAGGAGAGGAGTTGAGAGAGAAGAGAGAGGAGAGGAGTGGAGAAGAGAAGAGTGGAGGAGAGAGAAGAGAGGAGAAGAGAAGAGAAGAGTGGAGAGGAGAAGAGAGGAGAGGAGAGAGAAGAGAGGAGAAGAGAGGAGAGGAGAAGTGAAGAGAAGAGAGGAGTGGAGTGGAGAGAACAGGAGAGAGAAGAGTGGAAAGGAGTTGATGAGAGGAGTAAAGAAAGAAGAGAGAGGAGAGAAGTGGAGAAGTGAAGAGAAGAGAGGAGAGGAGAGGAGAGGAGAGGAGAGGAGAGGAGTAAAGAGAGAGAGGAGAGAAGTGGAGAAGTGAAGAGAAGAGAGGAGAGGAGAGGAGAGAGAAGCGGGCCCTTGTTGTGCGGTGGCAGGCCCTGCCTCTGGATTCCAGCTCAGGTTATTTAACCTTTTTACAGATGGAAATCTTGGCAGGCTGAAGTGCAGTGTGTGTGAGAGTGTGTGAGTCTGTGTGTATATGTGTGCATGTGTGTGTGTGTGCATATGTGTATGTGTGTGTGTGTGTGTGTGTGTGTGTGTGTGTGTGTGTGTGTGTGTGTGTGTGTGTGTGTGTGTGTAACTGTGAATCCCTCCTCCACCGAGAGGACTGTGGCCTTGGTTCAACCTACAGCATGAACCAATCACACACAGTCTTCAGCTTGTCCATGTTTAACTTCCTTAGACATATATACAGTACATAGAAAAGTATGCTGGATAACCATCTTTGCTCTGTTTTATGTGAAGATGTGAATTCAAAATATAAACAAAAATCAGAATCTAAGATGTTAAACAAGTGCATTGAAAGAAGAGCATGTTACAGAGGATTAAATCATTCAAAAACAGCATTTTTCCCTATGTGTGTGTATGTGTGTGTGTGTGAGAGAGATAGAGAGAGAGAGAGACAGAGAGAGAAAGAGAGAGTATTTGTGTGTTTGTGTGTATGTGTGTGTGTGTGTGTGTGTGTGTGTGTGTGTGTGTGTGTGTGTGTGTGTGTGCCTGTGTGTGTGTGTGTGTGCCTGTGTGTGTGTGATTGGATGTGGGGGGATGCAGTGTTACGTTGACATCAAAGCACTCCACTTAACAGCCCCCTGCTAATGCCCACAATGAAGAGGTCACAGCAGCCGCATCTGCCGACAGGCCCACTTGTGATCAGCAAAGGTCTGGAGAAAGAGTGGCCAGTGAATAGGGGTCAGTCTGCGAGGGATGTGTGAACTGCTGTATATTATTTCCCCAGACAGCCAGACCTACACACACACACACACACACACACACACACACACACACACTCTCTCTCTCTCTCTCTCTCACACACACACACACACACTAAGCGCTTTCAGATATAACCTCCGGAGTACATGCGGAGGTTTGTCAAACGGAGGTCCTACCCTTCGGATGATTCAGATATGATGCTAACCTGCGGACCTAATACTGACCTTATACGGACGTATGTGTGAACGACATACACGCACATTACAGAATCTCCGTGTGGTTGTCGAGTGAGGGGTGGGGGCTTAGAGTTCACAAGATGCGAGATATATGACGCAAAATATATGCGGCCGCTGCCTGTCACAGCTGCTTTTTACAAAGTGTAGCCTATGCATTATAGGCTAAAGAGAAATATATTGTGCGTAGGCTAATACTTGAAGTAGGATAGTCACGTAAGTGCGCACATACAGTATTTGTATGTGTGCTTCGAGTAAACACATTTATCTGTTTTCAACGTTATGTGCCAGAATCTGGTTTGCGTTGGAGAGAGAGAGCATGCACACACTTTATGGTAGGCTACCAGCCAATTCAGTAGGCTAACTCAAGACTTCAAGGCCATCATACAACGTTTTTAAGCAACAAACAAAATACTACATAACAGTGAAGTTTTTTCATGATTTATTTTTTTCCAAAAGCATACTATCCCCATGCAGGCGCGCTGGGACATATTTTTGACCATGGGTGCTGAATAACAAAATAATGGATGTCCAACGATTTCTCCCCTAGCATGATATGATTTGAATTTAGACAGCTACGCCATTTCAACGCGATGTATGAGTAGGCCTAAGAGCGAGAAGTTTTATAATGCCCTTGCCACTCCGACTCATCAATAAAAACTGCGTGCACACACACCAGACCAGCACTTGACTTTACATCATTAAACTATTTCAGTATATTGCTTTTCTGATTGTCAAAACCACACCTAACTTATGGCGTCTCCACTCCACAGCAAAAGTGTCCTAACCACGTTACAGCTGTTTCTATCTGAGCGACTCCAATAGTGAAAGGATTTCAGTGTCATATTTCGGTGGCACTAGCTAAGCTGTCGTGGAACTCGAGATGACATGTCTACAGGTCTCACCAACACGAAATTGTAATTGCAAAAGATGCATCCTACCTCATCTGTTGTACTGTAGTTATTCGAAATTGGGCTTTTCACAATCCAACGATATATCCAAAGTGCGAACTAGTTGGTGATGGTTTATGAAAACTGCAGTATGCATGCTACACGGAGTTCTGACAGGGCTGTGCATGGCCTAATAAGCAGGCAAGATATAACCCACGATCGCCATGGTTTCGTTGTCAATTCGTGTTTGTGGTAATAATGACAGCAACAATAAAACCATCTGTATCTTACGATCTTCATCATTCTTGACAGATCACCAGCCTCCTCTGGATGGTCATATGCATAATTAGCCTATAGCCTACCTTTAGTTTTCATTTAATTTTAAACACGAATCTACTGTCTTTACTGCCGGGAGAGAAAAAAATCCTGTATTCTTTTCTGTAGCCTAATTCTGCCTAAGGTTATCAATGAACAGAAAACCGTGTTGGCTAACAATTTATTAAATACTCCTGTTATTGTCGTCCGTCAACAACGTCGCTGTAGGCTACTGCCTTTTCAGCGCCTTCTGCTTATGATGATTCAGTCTTTTGAATTCGTTTGGCCTTGCCATGCAGTTGTAGGCTACAACGTGCCATTCCCTTCATGTGTTTTATCAAAATGTTGTATGCCCTCATGGACAGTAGCTCCGTGATGTCTGCATCTTTCCATGTCGGAGATTTTCTGGACAGCACTATGCCACTCCATCATAACACTGGCATTTAAGTCAGATTTAACCACATGGACGCACAAAAGAAACGTCACCAACATGCCCTCTCACTAGGTGTGATTTTAACTGCATGTTCTACGCCTCGTTCAGACACAGCACATTTACATAATGTCCGGAGGAAATACTAGGTCGGGGGTAGTATAAACACCGGGTGAATTCGGACTTCCATATGACCGGTTATGTCGTTCAGATATACGGCCCCACCGTTTAACATCGGCAGAACCTCCGGTCTTACACGTATGTCTGAAAGCGCTTACTCTCTCTCTCACACACACACACACACACTCTCTTACACATACACACACATACACACACATGCACACCCACTTACTTAGTGTGTAACTAGTCTGGTGTCCAGTCTGGAACCACTAAAGTGGACTCCTTTAGAACTTTTACCCCCTTATTTCTCTTAGGATTGTATGTCTATGCGAAGCTAATTAACATCATTCACAATTGGTTGGGGTCACTTTGAACAAAACACTTCATTTTGTTGGGGAGCTGGTTTGGAGAAGTTAATTAATTTCATACCGCACTATAAAAAATTAGACTGGTTTACATGGGCACTTTTATTCTGATTAGAATCAGAATATTGGCTCAATCGGAATAAAAATGACATATAAACACCTTGATCGGAATAAAACTGCTGATCCGATTAGAATTTTAATGGGAATAAAAGAGGTGGTGTTCCTATTTCGATTGAAGGCCATGTATACGGCCAATCGGATTGCCCGCTGCTGTTTCTCAAGCAAAAGCAAAGCAGCAACGGCTATTCTGATCAAACGTGCTTGAGATCACCTGATCGGAATAGAACCTACCCCATGTGAACAGATGACACAGCATTTGCATTACTTTATAGTTTAATTGGAATGACTGAAAAACTGTCCATGTAAACCCACCTAGTGTTGATTGGATAGGATCACGACCCATTTAGTCTTCCATGGTGTTGCTGTAATAGGAAAATGTAGAAAGATACAGGCAGTGTGCTTCTCTGCTTGGACCCCATATAGTCTACATGCACATCTCCTGGAGCTTAGCACTCTGCGGCAGCCTGGTTAAACCAAATGTAAGTCTGAGGACAGTACTGCATCATGGGGATTATGTGTCCAATGGATAAAAAAGCACATGTACTGTATCCATGAACACACACACACACACACTCTGTGGCAGCCTGGTTAAACCAAATCTGAATAGAGGACAGTGCTGCATCATGGGAATTATGTGTCCAGTGGATAAAAAAGCACAGTATCCATCAACTTAAAAAGAGCCAGTCTGTCTGACAAAGCCAGTGAGTGAGGTTTGTTTGGGTTTTGCAGTGAAGTTTAGCGGCTCTAAAACAACCCCCTGACCTACTGTCAGAGAAATCTGACAAACTGAAACCAGTTGTTTGTTTTCTGAAGCCACATTTGCGTGTGTGTGTGTGTGTGTGTGTGTGTGTGTGTGTGTGTGTGTGTGTGCATGTGTGAGTGTGTGAGCGTGCGTGAGCGTGTGTGCATGAGTGTGTGTGTGTGTGTGTGTGTGTGTGTGTGTGTGTGTGTGTGTGTGTGTTCATGTGTGTTATAGTCTCTAAGGAATCTAAGGAAAACATGAACAAAGAAAAGATGATCAAGAGGCCATAAAAGTGTCAAGCGGTCAAGCTTCTCCAAACAGTGCATACATATACACACACTAATCTTACCAAAGCAATTAGAGCTTTTCCATACAGTTCCTTCACCATCTGATCTTATCATAATGTATGTGTCTCACAAGGGACTCATTTTGAAACATGACAACAGTCATCATTCAGTTTTGCTGTACACAAGTAGAATAGGTCTAGCATGCATCATTTGATTCTACTGTATGGTCAGATGTGGGCACAAATACATAAAAAACTATTTTGTTACAAACTACAAATACTGGCTCATAAAATGTAACAAAATAAAATACAAAATACTGATATATATTAATATATTTAATTAAAATAGAAGTAATTAGTCATTTGAAAATACAAAAATATCCACACAATAATCATGGTATAACAACTTTTTAAAAAAGAAACTACAAGGCATATTATTGAAACTGTATCCCCAAGAGACAAGAAATACTATTTTCTGATTGGCTGGCAAAGGGCTATGAATTCTGTACATTGGGGCTCCTATGAAGTAGATCTGGTAAAAACATGTAAACAGCATCTCATATCGATGATTGAACTGACAAGAAGCAAACTTCGCAACAGTGGAATCAACTGTAACATAGCACAGTGTCGGGACCCAAAAGTGGGTCGCGGAACCGTTCTGGGTGCGTCGCAGAGCTTGTGGTTAAAAATAAATAAAAAAAATTGCCAATTTAAAATGCTACCTTATCAGATCTAATATTGGATATTTATTTTGATAAACTTTATTCATAGCCTATATATCAGTCATTGCCATGGACATAGACAATGTTTATGTGACAGGTCATTTTAGACATCATTTTAGTAGGCTGTTACTCTGAATATTTGAAGTGGCCTACAGTAGGCTCGGATATGATTCACTTCCTTAATTCATTTCCTTAACAATGAATGTAGAATGACAAATTTAACAGGTAGGCCTCTTTTTAAACTGAACTGCATTTCCCTTTTTGTGCTATAAATGCATGCCTATTGCCTACATAAATGACATAACATCCTGTCCTATCCTAACATCAAGGTGTCCCGATATACAGAATTAACTTGGTGGAGAAAACTCTTTCTGCATCGGGGAGGTCTTTGCGTCCGTCTCCTACATTATTTCTGCATACCTCGGCAGATGTTATCCCTGGCATAATAGGGGCAGCCGTGGGCCACTGGTTAGCACTCTGGACTTGTAGCCGGAGGGTTGCCGGTTCGAGCCCCGACCAGTGCCCTTGAGCAAGGCACCTAACCCCTCACTGCTCCCCGAGCGCCGCTGTGGCTGCAGGCAGCTCACTGCGCCGGGATTAGTGTGTGCTTCACCTCACTGTGTGTTCACTGTGTGCTGTGTGTGTTTCACTAATTCACGGGTTGGGTTAAATGCAGAGACCAAATTTCCCTCACGGGATCAAAAGAGTATATATACTATACTATACTATACATAAATCCTCATGTCAAATCCATTAAGTGGTTTTACGGTAATACTGTCCTGTAGTGAGAATGAACATCACCTATTACAGTAGGTACTGAAGGTCATGGGGTCAAAGGTCACCATATGGGGTCCATGTCCTAATGTTCTCCCTCAGTATCTTATCTATATCATTTTCACATTTTAAGTCTTTACTTGACACACCTGACAATTCAAGCTCCTGAAGTCAGTTACTTTTTTTTTTTTTTTTTACTTTCAATGTTCTAAGGGGCTGATGAAACAGAAAAAAGACAGATATAATTTGTCTATAGGGTGACAAGAAAAAAATTGGGTTTACAACCCATGTTGACCATTTTGGCTCCCTCAGTTGACTTTTCTATTAATTTTTTCCAACTTCGTAAAGGAGAAAAGTTGTATCTAACACTTACGTTGGTCACAATGTGGCAATACTCCACCCTATTCTTATGGAGTAACCCCTAAGCAACAAGAAATAACAATTAAAATACGCTAATTAAATATGTATTTAAAATACATATAATTAAAATACTGCCCATTTCTGTGTATGGTTTAGTTGGGCCTAACAACTGGGCTTTGGTCGTAGCAACCATGCAAATTAATGAAATGAAACTTAATGTGCTTTGAGGTGTAATGGACATTGTGGCCCTATTAACACCTCAAACTTGTATTAACTTCAAATGACCGATTGCCAAGTTGTCCATTATCCTTGTATGATCTTACTGTAAATCCAACCCCAGCTGGGAAGAGAGAGAGGAAGAGAGAAAGAGGGAGGAGGAGTGAGGAAGGTGAAAGAGAGAGGTGGGAGAGAGAGAGATAGAGGGAGAGAGAGAGGGGCAGGAACAGAGTAAGGGAGAGAGAGAGAGAGAGAGAGAGGGTGAGGGAGAGAGAGAGGAAGAGCAGGAAAGGTGAAAGAGTGGGAAAGAGGGGGGGAGATATAAGGAGAAGGAAAGAGAGACAAGAAGAAAAGGGATAGAGAGAGAAGGAGAAAGAGGGAGAGGGGGAGAGAGGGAAAGAGAGAGAGAGAGGAAGAAAGGGATCGAGAAAGAGAGAGGAAGGGAGAACACATTGAACCATATGGAGACAGATGCTGCGCTGTAGGTTGGCACGGAAACAACAGCACCACATCATGCAATGATGTCATCCTCTAAGAGCAGTGAAATCACACACACACACACACACACACACACACACACACACACACACACACACACACACACACACACACACACACACACACACACACACACACAGTGGCCTACCCCCCCACACACACACACACACACACAGTGGCCTACACACACACATAGTGGCCCACACACGCAAGGCCCAGGCCAGACAGAAATGTTTGAAGCGATGTCTAATGATAGACGGGCTTTTCCCCTTCCTGTGTGTGGTGTGAATTTATCATGTGAGTCAGAGAGGGCCTGACAACCTGACAACCCACGAGGCACAAGCTGGACACCGCAGAGGAGTCGGGTCAGATTGGGCTGTCGGGGAGGATCACACACACTCACACACACACACACACACACACACACACACACACACACACACACAGACACACACACACACACACACACACACACACACACACACACACACAGACACACATACACACACACACACACACACACACACACACACACACACACACACACACACACACACACACACAGACACACATACACACACACACACACACACACACAGACACACATACACACACACACAGACACACACACACACACACACACACACACACACACACTGACACACATACACACACACACACACACACACACACATACACACACACACACACACACACACACACACACACACCTTAGAGGAGCTCCACACGCCGCAGAGGAGTCGGGTCAGATTGGATCGGGTCGGGGAGGATGGGATGGGAGTGAAATTGGATTTGATTGGCTGGGATGGGATGGGTTGGGTTGCTAAGGAAATGGATTGGCTGGCCTGGGATGGGTTGGGTTGCTATGGAAATGAATTGGCTGGGATGGGTTGGGTTGCAATGGAATTGGATTAGCAGGGATGAGTTGGGTTGGGTCAACAAAATGACAGGCCTGATCTCTGCTTGTGGAAGAGAAACAGCACATCTTGTCTGCCGGAGTGTCACAGACCCCCTACACACTCGCCTGTGTGTGACGTGACTGTACACACCACCCAGTCAGCCGGACAGGACAGCACCAGGAGACTGGATGCGCACGCCTTAGTATCCGTAGCGGTCACTGATCTTGTGTGATCTTAGCAGAGGGACAGGACAGAGTATACCAACCTCTCTGCGTTTACCTTCACCAAAACAATTGTGTTGACAACCAATTTGCAGTAGTTCACACAACTTGCAATAAAGTCTGTCAGTAAGACTGAAATAGATGAGTCAGTCTCTATTTTAGTACATGATCATTAAGCATCAACATTACTCAACAAATCTGCTCATCTTAAAGCCTTTATTGGTATGGTTGTGGACAGGACAATATTTGGCAAAGCAGCCAGATGTGTTTATGGACATTTTGGGTTATAAAGTGAGGCCATAAATTGAAATAAAAAAAAACAAATGTCTTCCATCTGTGGACCCACGCTACAATAGTAACTTCTCAGGAATTGTCCCATAAAATGTCACAATAACGCAACAACTAAATGCCACACAATTGTGGCCCATTCTTTCCCCAGTTTCTTCTGGAAATCATCTTACCAGGTTGGCAAATAGTGTTCTCGAGGCGAGGCCTGGCGTCTGACCGGGTCAGTCCGTGCAGAGGGAGATTTATACGGGCATGTTCTGGACTGCGGCGAGTGAGGAACGGTTAAAATGGGTTCCAGACGGAAGCCTCAGCACGGAGTGTGTTGTCTGTTTTGCACGCAGTGGGATCCTGGTTCCATCTGCTTGTGTTTTCTGTTTGTTTAGTTCAGTTGGAGAGTAATTATTTCTCCCAAAAACCTTTTACTGATTTTCTACGTCTATTTATAACCAAATCTCGTGTTGTGTACCTTGAAGAACTGAAGGAACAACTCTCAGAATTTCAAATATGGGTTAACACAAAGAAAATCTGGATGAAATCAAAAAAGAATGAATTTATTTGTCAGTGGATGCTTGTACCTACCCACCCTGCCGATCTACCTTGAACTGGTTTTAGTTTAATGAGTCAATCAGACCATATGAACTGCATTGGTGATGCCTAACTGTGAGTCCTTCTGAACTGGACGTATTGTGCCTCTTTCAAGGTGTCGGAGGCCTGTTACGTTAGCGGCCAATTAGCCATGAGTGCTGAAGTAGGCCATTTGTACCAAGTCTGTTGTTGTGAGTTCTGCTGAAGCCCGGCCGTGCCACCCCTGGCAGGCGTCACATCGGGGAGTTTGGAGTGGAAATGACACGTCGCATCGGGGGGTTTGGAGTGGAAATGACAGTAATTGGTAGCTGGAGAAGACAGAGACGTGTGGCCTGTTAAAATAAGTGACTAGTTTGAGGGCCCCACAAGCTGCCTGATTATGTCTGTACCACATTACACAGGGGAAGTGTGTGTGTGTGTGTGAGGGGGTGGTGGGGGTGGGATTGCAGGGGAGGGGGTGCGTGTGTGTGATGTGTGCTTGCATTTCAGTTTGGATTTATATGTGATGATGACGTCATCATGGTGTCTCCACCACATCACTAAAGAGAAGTGTGCGTGTGTGCAGATGTGCGTGTAGCTGTGAGTGTGTGTGTGTTTGTGTGTTGTACTGCGTGTAGCTGTGTGTGTGTGTTTGTGTGTGTGTGTGTGCGTGTATGCAGATGTGCATGTGTGTGTGGTTGTGTGTGTAGCTCTGTGTGCGTGTAGCTGTGTGTGTGTGTGTCTGGCCCTGCCTTAATCCCAGGCATTGAAACAGTTATGGATCCACTCTCTGACTCAGCAAAGACCCCAAGACCAAAGACTTTAAGACTTTATGTTTATGTTTAAGCCATAAATGTCCCTCACTTGCAGTCAAGCTACAGACTCCTGTTACCACCACATAACCACTAAACAAATGTTAGTGTGAATCATACGTAAACATTTCATAAGCAGAGAAACCATGTTATTCCATCAATGTAGTCAACGCAGTCTGCTCTGTCCATGGACTAACCTGGTTGTGCTGACGCCCATTCTCAGACGCTGGGAATTGTGAAATCCTCTCAACAGTTGCAAACAACGGCAACAATATCAACAGCAAACAACGAAAGACAATGAACATCTTTGTCCTTTTCCATGTGCTCCATGGATGAACGTGCTTTGAGAAAACACACTGAATTTGTTTCATGGTTCCCAGTGAGGGCATCTGACCTCTCATACTGAGCTCGTCCACTGTGTCAGCTCTGAGAGAGAAGAGGCTGAGGTAGAGTCTCAGGGACGTGTGTGTGTGTGTGTGTGTGTGAGAGAGAATGTGTGTGTGTGTCTGTTTGTGTGTGAGTGTGTGCGTGTGAGTGTGTGTGTGTCCTCTCCTCAGCGAAATACTGTCTCTGGTCAGCCAGGAATGCCATGCATCTGGGGAACATCTCTCTCCGTGAAGGAGAAAACCTAATTTGTCCCACTTCACCACCCTCTACAGAAACACGACATGCAGGGCAGGATAACAGTGCAGTCCTCTTCTTGTGCCATTATGGTGAGCTTGTAGCCTAGAAATCAAGACGCGCCTCTAGCGGCTGCCAGGGCTAGTCTAGCAACTCTCCGTTGGCTTGTGAGCTCCAGAAATCGAAACTTAATCAGGCCAATGAAATCGTGTATAGAGTCGTTAGGTGGGCTTAACATAATGATTGATGGCAGAGTTGCAACGGTTTGGCTTGAATTCCCTGCTACTTGAAAACAAATAAGATGGATGTTGCTGCTGGCGAACAGTGTGACACGAGTTAAGCTTTTATTAAGTTGGCAAACGTTTAAACTAGCCAACTAGCTCCGCTGGTGGGAAACGTATGGGACTCATAGCGCTGCCGCTGTCCTATTGCGTGCAGAGGGAATTTGAAAGACAACTGATTATCCCGCCCCTCGGACTGAGCTCTGCGAACGGTGAGTGCCCAGACCCTACATTTTAATGTGGGTCTGGCTCGTCAGGCTAGTGAGCTTGGTGATCCTGACAGCTCCAAACAACAGCTTATGTTCTATAAAAATTAACATGTTTGCAGCATCTCATATTGTGAGAATAGTCATGACAGTAGCTGACGATGGTAACGTAACACTGCTCTATAACTGGCACACACTGGCACTGACAGCCATGGCACTGATGTGACAGGATATGACTGGGTATGGCATCTGACTTGGCATGTTGTTGACAGGGTCTTGCCAGTCTTATGAGTGGGTTCGAGGAATACGCTGCCCTCGCCGCAACTTACTCGTTGAGCAGCACACGGCCTTGGGTTCCTTATGGATATGAATCGATGACTCATCGCCATGACACTCTTGCCCCAAACTAACGTGCAAGTAATCAGAGAGTGCATCATCAGCGTGGCTCCAAGGGACGTTAAACAGAGTTCATCTTCAGGGTTAGGCATCTGGAGATATGTTTTGGCACTCTGTTTCTTTCTAGGCAGGATGAGGTCTGACTTGTGTGTTCTTACCCAAGGCTGTCCACCAATTACACATGTGCAACTAGTTATTGGAATATTTTTATTGTATGTTTTCTCTTGTTACTTCCTCAGTTTCCTTATTTGTCTGTCTGTTTGTTTGTTGTTGCAGTTCTTTCCTGTTGACCATTGGTGAGCAACATTCACACAAACTAATGGATCCCATGTGTGTGTTGGTGATATTCATTATATAAGAGGAGATGTGAGTGGGAAACATGTTCAGTGCTATTAGAAGCCTGATGCACAAGCTCATTCTCATCATCGAGAACAATTACACTTATAATGCAATTTTACTTAACAACATAATGTCTACTTATAGTAGGGCTGCTCATAATCATAGTTTGGTCAATATTGAGATCATTTAACATGATTATTCAGAGATTTTGGAAACCAACACCATCCATTTTCTAAACTTTCAAAAATGAAACTAAAAAGACGCAAAACAGATTGTTTATGGAACAGTTAGTAAAGCAAGGCAGAATGCTGGATTTATGAGAGATGGGCAGCTGGAGTTAATCAAAATGGGAGCATAACAGAATGCTGGAAAATTATCCTTGTATAAAGTGAGTAAGTATGTTGTTTTCATAATCGTTGGAAGTCATAAATGAAACTGAAAGTCGATTTGAATTAAGTGCAAAGCTATGGCAAGGTGATTGAGCATTTATTCTGATATCTTGATATCAGGCATAATTGTCATGTACATGTAAGCCATTTTTGTCAACTAGTTAACTAGTGAGCCATGTTTGTGTGAACTAATTAACTAGTGAGGGCCAAAATATGCACACTAGTTAACTAGTGGGAGCCAAAATGCTCACTAGTTAACTAGTGAACGCATTTTTGGCTTCACTAGTTAACTAGTGAGAGGCAGACATGTCCACTAGTTAACTAGTGAGGGCAAAAATGCATACTAGATAGCTAGATGAAGGCTTTTGGGCCACACTAGTTAACTAGTGACAGCCAAAAATGTGCACAAGTTTACTAGTGAAGGCATAACTCCTCACTAGTTAACTAGTTGGAGTAGGTCAATGTCACTAGTTAACTAGTGAACCATAAATGGCTTACTAGCTAGCTAGGTGATGGCAACAGGCTTACTAGTTAACTAGTTGATACATCCTTTGTCCAAACTAGTTAACTAGTGAGGTCATAAATGTATACTAGTAAACTAGTTCAAGACAAAATTCACACTAGTCAACTAGTGGCGCAGAATTCAAATTAGGAGGCGGAGAATTCTGAAAATTGAGGCTTTCTATTGGCTCCCTATGTCCAAATAGAACATGACAACCAATCACAGCGTAGAATTTCACGAAATCCCACCTACAACATTTGCATGTGGCACACAAGTTAACATGCTGGCCAGAGGAACTTTAGCTAGTAAACTAGTGGCTTCAGTGTGACATTTACATGTAAACTAGTGAAGGCAGAACTGCTCACTAGTTAACTAGTGAAGACACAAATGCCCACTAGTTAACTAGTGAGGTCTAAAAAGTGTCACTAGTTTACTAGAGTGCACCAAAACACCCACTAGTGAACTAGTGATGGCAATTTCCATTTCACTAGTTAACTAGTGAGGTGCAAAAAGTGTCACTAGTTTACTAGTGTGCCCCAAAACGTCCACTAGTTAACTAGTGAAGGCCATTTCAGCCCCACTAGTTAACTAGTGAGATGCCAAAATGGTCACTTGTTAACATGTAAAGGCCAAAATACCCCCTAGTTTACTAGTGAGGGTGTTGTGAGCCTTACTAGCTAACTAGTGGCATGCATATTTCGTTAACTGGTTAACTAGTTACACCTAAAAACACAAACAAACTGGCCATTTTTGTCTGCTAGTTAACTAGTGGAACAATTGAAGTCTCACTAGTTTGCATGTGTGGCAGTGAAGCAGCTCACTAGTTAACTAGTGCGCACAAGACACACACTAGTGGCTGTTTTTGGAGCTATCTAGTTCACTTGTAATGCAAAAATGTACTCTTACAAGTTAACTAGTGACAAATTGGCCTTCACTAGTTAACTAGTTGACATGTTTGGCCTTACTAGTTCACTAGTAATGGAACAGGACATGGTCACTAGTTAACTAGTGAGCATATCTGCATTAAAATGCCTTTCACTAGCTTATAGAGGCATTTTGAGCCTTACATGTTAGCTAGTGAGGACAAAACACTGTCCATAGTGAACTAGCTGGAGAAAAATGCCCCTCACACTAGTAAACTATAGTGGAATATGAATAAATACACAAACGGCTGGAATTTTGTGCCACTAGTTAACTAGTGGGACGTAACATTGGCCACTAGTTTACTAGTGCGCAATGTCGGACTTGCATGCAAATGAAGAAGGCGGAATAAGGATTTTGATTGGTCCATTTAGGACTCAGAAACCTAGAAAACATGGCTGACTTCATCCAGGCTGTTCTAAGAGCAAACTTTTATAAATTAAGATCGTTTGAGCATAAAAATAAGTTTTGATAACATTTCTAGTGACAAAGTTGTGGTGTAGGCTATTGTTGTAATCTTTGTTCAGTTAATGTGTAATGTGTACAATCTTTAGTTTTTCAGTTATTAGTCTGAAAATCGCGATAAAACTATAGGCATTTGTATCTGGTTGCCTAGCAAAAAAACACTTCAGTAACACCAAAGTTGATGACATTAATGCTGATGTGGCAAGAGCTCAAGTGATTAAGCAGCAGGAGAATATGTGGGAGACCAGGGTTCAATTCCTTAGAAGTGCATGAAGTTTCTTAGAGTTTTTTTTCTTGATCTTTGAGCTTTTAATTACCATTGTGCAGTTAATGTGTACAATCTTTTGTTTTTCAGTTATTAATCAGAAAAGCGCGACTGAAATGGATGCATTTATGTCTGAGGTTGCCTAGCAACAATAAACAAAGAATAATATTAACGTTGATCCCTGTGTGGATCACTAAGAGCTCACTTGGGAAAGCATGGGGTTTCCCTGTTATTATTAAAAAACATTTCGACAGAATATGAGATACTTTTACTATATCTATACTGAAGTACCGTTGCAGAGCAATGTGTCAATTTAGCCACTAGGGGCACCCATCAGGACCTGATCGCAAGGCTATGAACAGTACATTTACATTTAGACTGGGTGGGATTCTTACATGATACCCAATAGGAGTCTTCTACCCACCCTCTCATTAGAATTTGCATAATGATCGTTTCAGGCACTAGTTAACTAGTGAGCTGCTTCACTGCAACACATGCAAACTGTGAGACTTTCAACTAGTTAACTAGTGGACAAAAACGGTCAGCTTGTTTGTCTTTTTAGGTGTAACTAGTTAACTAGTGAACAAAATATGCATGCCACTAGTTAACTAGTAATGCCCACAACACCCTCACTAGTAAACTAGAGGGTATTTTTTGCCTTTACATGTTAACAAGTGACCATTTTGGCATCTCACTAGTTAACTAGTGGGGCTGAAATGGCCTTCACTAGTTAACTAGTGGGCGTTTTGTGGCACACTAGTAAACTAGTGACACTTTTTGCACCTCACTAGTTAACTAGTCGAATGGAAATTGCCATCACTAGTTCACTAGTGGGTGTTTTGGTGCACACTAGTAAACTAGTGACACTTTTTATACCTCACTAGTTAACTAGTGGGCATTTGTGTCTTCATTAGTTAACTAGTGAGCAGTTCTGCCTTCACTAGTTTACATGTAAGTGTCACACTGAAGCCACTAGTTTACTAGCTAAAGTTCCTTTGGTCAGCATGTTAACTTGTGTGCCACATGGAAATGTTGTGGGTGGGATTTTGTGAAATTCTGCGCTGTGATTGGTTGTCATGTTTTATTTGGACATAGGGAGCCAATAGAAAGCCTCAATTTCCAGAATTCTCCGCCTCCTAATTTTAATTCTGCGCCACTAGCTGACTAGTGTGAATTTAGGCTTCAACTAGTTTACTAGTATACATTTATGACCTCACTAGTTAACTAGTTTGGACAAAGGATGCATCAACTTGTTAACTAGTGAGCCTGCTGCCATCACCTAGCTAGCTAGTAAGCCATTTATGGTTCACTAGTTAACTAGTGACATTGACCTACTCCAACTAGTTAACTAGTGAGAAGTTTTGCCTTCACTAGTAAACATGTGCAAATTTTTGGCTGTCACTAGTTAACTAGTGAGACCCAAAAGCCTTCAACTAGCTGACTGGTATGCATTTTGGCCTTTACTAGTTAACTAGTGGACATTTCTGGCTCTCACTAGTTAACTAGTGAAGCTAATATGTGTTCACTAGTTAACTAGTGAGCATTTATGCTGTCACTAGTTAACTAGTGTGCACAAACATGGCTCACTAGTTAACTAGTTGACAAAAATGGCTTGCATGTTGGCCTGATATCAAGATATCAGAATAAATGCCCAAGCGGCTGGCCAAATTACATAGAAATTAACAAGTGTGAATTTGACATTCAGTAGTCAGCTAGTAAACATTTTTGTACCTTACTAGTTGACTAGTAAAATATAGAAGTCTTTAAACTAGTTAACTAGTGCACATTTCAGTGTCCACTAGTTAACTAGTGAACATGCTGAGCATTACTAGTTAACTAGTAATATATGAAACATATGAACTAGTTAACTAGAGAGAATTTGGGGCTTACTAGTTAACTAGTGAGCATTTTGGCTGTCACTAGTTAACTAGTTCACACAGAAATGGCTCACTAGTTAACTAGTGGACAGAAATGGCTTGCATGTACATGACAATTATGCCTGATATCAAGATATCTGAATAAATGCTCAATCGGCTTGCCATATGATCCGCCACCCTCCACCTATCTAGTAATCACAAAGTCAATATGTTTCGGCATCTGGGTTGCCAGCTCTGCTCTAGTTACCACATCTGCGGTGTACACCGCTCTACAGTATTTTGAAAGTGATTGTAGTACCAGTTTTGGCCAAAATCCTACATACGGTTCCTTTAACTAGTGAGACCCAAAAGCCTTCAACTAGCTGACTGGTATGCATTTTGGCCTTTACTAGTTAACTAGTGGACATTTCCGGCTCTCACTAGTTAACTAGTGAAGCTAATATGTGTTCACTAGTTAACTAGTGGGCATTTATGCTGTCACTAGTTAACTAGTGTGCACAAACATGGCTCACTGGTTAACTAGTTGACAAAAATGGCTTGCATGTTTGCTTGATATCAAGATATTAGAATAAATGCTCAAGCGGCTGGCCAAATAACATAGAAGTTAACAAGTGTGAATTTGACATTCAGTAGTCAGCTAGTAAACATTTTTGTACCTTACTAGTTGACTAGTAAAATATAGAAGTCTTTAAACTAGTTAACTAGTGCACATTTCAATGTCCACTAGTTGACTAGTGAACATGCTGAGCATTACTAGTAAACTAGTCCGATATGAAACATATGAACTAGTTAACTAGAGAGAATTTGGGGCTTACTAGTTAACTAGTGAGCATTTTGGCTGTCACTAGTTAACTAGTTCACACAGAAATGGCTCACTAGTTAACTAGTGGACAGAAATGGCTTGCATGTACATGACAATTATGCCTGATATCAAGATATCTGAATAAATGCTCAATCGGCTTGCCATACAAAGCCCTACTAGATTTAGCCTACTAAAATAGCTCTACCGCATACAGTACCATGTCCAGGAAATAAACCCAGCCGGCTTGCCAGGTTTGGTCCCAGAGGTGTGAGGAAGCTGGCATTGGGTAGGTGAGTGCAGAGAACAGAGAGCACCAATCCTGAGCAATGCAGTCGGAGGAGGAGGAGGTAAGGAAGTCGCTCCAAGCCTGGGAATGGACCGGATCAATGGGTGGGATTTGGCCGCCGAACCCCAGAGGCTCATGGGTATCCCATCTGCTGCCCGCTGCGTGCGCGCGCTCGCTTGGGGTCTCCGTGGCGATGGAGCTGCTCTGATATGCTGCCTCATTAAGACGGTTTCCCGCTCAAATCGAGGCTCTCACCCCAGGTTCACGTTAATTGGAGATGATGAAGAGATGGACTGTTGGGGGAGGAGAAGGAGCTGAATGCCTCTGTGTGGGAAAAGGCCTGTCTGCAGCCCCTGCATCTGGAAACAACTACCTACAGACGCAAAACTATTTTCCCCTCACACACACACACACACACACACACACACACATACATTTACTTTTTCTTTCTGGAGAGTAGACGGGACTCTGGAGGGGGAGGGGTTGGCCAGGTATACTGAGGGGAAAAGCAGCTCTGCTCAAAGCGTTAAGTCTACAGTCCAGAAGAAACACTTACATTCAACATCAAAAACATCAACACTGTTTACTCTAGGACACAACACAGAATATAAATACATAAACAAATACACAAATAAATGAATATTTTTAACTTCAAATACTAGTCATTACTTCATAGAACAAATGGCTCTAACACCAAAACCCACATTAAGAGAGCAGACTTGTTCAAATGTAATTTAAAAAGTGTGTGAGTGGACTTGGGGTCTGCCGGCCTCGTCCACTATGATTCCTCAGACATGAGAGGGATTAGACCACTTAGCAGGCTGTGCGGAAAATTAGACTTTTCAGACAGTGCTTTTTTTCCCCCCCTCTTCCAGGTTTCCTATGGAAACACTGAGGTAACGAGACTCCGACTTCTCTCCCTTGAGTGTCTCTAATGCATCACCCCATTGCGTGAGAACCAGGTCTATGCTACTGAAGAGCTGCTTCCCTGAAAACAAACTCCCCCCAAATACATCATCTGATTCATCCACACCATATTACTTCACATGCTTTTGTCGTCTGAGTCATTTCGTAAAGTTTAGACAAGATACACAGATGAAGTTATCTGATTGCAAACAAAACAGACTTAAAATAACCTTTAAATCAGTCCTTTCAGGGAAAGGTTTAAGCTTTCCAGTTCACAATATTGCGTAATTCAAATGTGTTTGACACACTTGATTCATTTGTAGATAATGAAAGTACAATGTGTTAGTCATTGATATTATGCAAACTGCTTCACTTGACTAATGAGATGCCCAGAACTAAATAGCAAACATAATATGAAGGAGGCTAGTCTAGTAAGAAAGCTCAAAATAGCACAGCACACAATTCACAATAAACGTGGCGTCTCCTTCCTGATGGCTTGGTTTCTCACTAACTGTTAACCGCTAGCTGAAAATGATACTTTTTACAGGGCTCTTCTAAAACCATTAAACTCACATTCAATACAACTCTGAATGCTCCTAGCTCTCCAGTGAGTATTTAACTGTGATGTTTGTGGCTGCATTGTCCAACAAGGTTTATTGGGAAATACAGACACCCACACTCACACTCTCGCTTACACACACACACACACACACACACACACACACACTTTACTCTACACATGCTTTGTTTTTGATGAAAATATCCAGAAGCAACATTTCCTCTTCTGTATATGTATGTATACTGTATATATCTATATCTATATCTATATCTATATCTATATTTATGTATGTATATATACTGTATATAAACAATGCGAGCCAGTGAAAAATCCATGCAGACCCCCTCTCCACCCATTCTCTCTCTCTCTCTCTCTCTCGCTCTCTCTCTCTCTCTCACACACACACATACACACGAACACAAACACTCACTCACACTCTCTCTTACACATGCACACACACACTCAAAGGCACACACACTAATCAGGCCAAGCTGTATGGTTTGGGAGGTATAGTGACTCTTTCAAGTCCGAGGCCTAATGAGTTCACTGGGCTGGACATGGGGAGAGACCCCTTCAGCCCTGCCAGCAGATACACTCAGGAACACTGTGTGTTGACCCCACCCAATTGCAGGTGCTCTGGATTCACTCACAGACACACACACACACAAACACACAGACACACACACACAGGGGTTGGGGTTGAGGGCTCCCAGAGGACTCATAGAGAGCCCTTAAACATTGAACAATCCTTAACCCCACAATCCAGTGCTTTGGAGGAAATGGATTAACAAGTGAGCTCTTTTGGTCTGGGCTGGGCTGGGCTGGGCTGGTCCACCCGAGGTTTGGTTTGGTTCAGGCCACGGGTAGGACCGCACACACAGCGTAAATGCCGCCAAGTTCATCACCAGCGTGATCCACACAGAGTGGTCACTCAGCACCGGCATTCTGTAACGACTTGTGGGCACTGACTGCATGTGGGTGCATATTAGTTTTAAACGCTGGCTCAGAATCACAAGTCATATATGTTCCTATTCATTCAGCAAATGGATGCAGTAAACTCTGAATCATTTCTGTCCTGTGTCCATGACGGACACAGGACAGAAATGATTCAGAGTTTACTACATCCGTACGTACACAGTAGTAAACATTTAAAAGAAAACAAGTCTGTTAAAACAGTAAACACTGACAGAAGTGTAAACGTTAGTAATGATCTGCTGCACAATGCTGTCCCATCCCTCTCCCCTGACATTAGGGGATCCCCTCATATTTCTCCCCGAATATGTGTGTGTGTGTGTGTGTGTGTGTGTGTGTGTGTGTGTGTGATCAGAGGTCTTTGTTTTATACAAAATACATGAAACATGATGAGATGTATCACTCTTCATTGTTACAATAATGTGACTGATGTGTTCACACTGCAAAAAATCCTAGAATTTGAAAAAATGTAAGTGAGATAAATAAGCTTATATCAATAATATATACTTATTTTTCTAACATTTGCTTATAACAAGATATTTTTGCACTTTTTTCCACTGTTTTGACCTTGTTATAAGTGAACATCTTCTTGTTCTGTTTGGCAAAACTTGTAAGTGAAAGTTTCTTGTTTTGTGGAAATACTACTTCAAATAAGCATAATTATCTGGCAAGATTTGCCAATAGAACAAGAAGATTTTCACTTAGTACAAGGCAAAAAAAAAACTTTAATCAAGTGCAAAATTGTCTCGTAACAAGCAAATATTGGGAAAATAAGTACATATTCACTTGATTTTAGCTTATTTTGAATTCTAGGATTTTTTGCAGTGCACTTGAGAAAAACAAATCGATGGGTGAAATAGTTTGGAGTGTATCCACAGCACATGCACTGTGAAACATCAGTAACTTTATGTGAGCTTTATGTGGGTTTATTTATGTTCTCTGGGTTTAAACAGTTTGTATTAACAAGCGTGAAGAATATGAAGTGCTGATGCTGGCCACTGGCTCACTTTGGGTGCTTGACACTCCCCAAGCGGGTGAAAACGTCTGGTTGTAGCGCAGAGGGCTTCCATTTTGTGGTAAAAATCACAGGGACCATTATATCATTCTCTCACCACCACACACACACACACACACACACACACACACACACACACACACACACACACACACACATAATACATTTCATTGAAATCCAAAAGAAATTTCATCAGAATGACACACACACACACACACACACACCAGATCAGGCAGGGATTTGGCCATTAGAACCCAGGCCTTACTCAAAACATCAGAAAGTATTACATGAAAGGGGCTTTTATTATAACATGTTTTTTTCTTCTTCTTTAAATCAGTACCATTAGTGAGACATTTAGACAGCTCAGGTCATCCACAACTCCCGTTCCAACATTCATCTGCAAATGATCTTAAACAGATCTGAAGGTTTCTGTGAAGACACCAAGTTCTGTGAAACAAGCAGTAAAAGACTTCAAAAACGGTCCCCAAAAACTTCAAAAGCCGTCGCTAAAAACGCCATCAGAATTCTGAGTGTGGAGGGGACAAAGTAGGATTGTTCTGCTCTTGGGTGTAAGATTTGCCGAACAGGAAGTGCATATTCAGGTCACCGGGGAGTGATGGGCTCAGAGTCTGCTCACATCTGTTCAAATAAGAAAGACCTTTGAGTCCGAGAGAGAGGAAGCTCACCAAGAAGCTTTTGGGTCCAGAGAGCTGTATGAATGGCCTGCTTGAAATAGGCTTCCAGGAAAAAGATTAAGGATAATATTGAACAAGAAATGGACAATTTAGTGAAACAGTTCACTTTTACCGTGGGAGGTTGTATAAAGAGGCACTGAGAAGAAAGTCCTCTGGTGTTACAACCGTTTA
>NW_027468609.1:14338718-14356218 GCF_046254945.1 Alosa pseudoharengus | reverse complement strand
GTCTGCAGCGCCCCATATTTGTGTCCAAGTGCCCTTGGGGACCCTTAAAGGTGTGGGTTTTTGAACATAAGATTCCGTTCCGCAACAATTCAAGGTTCTAAAATTCTATGTTGAATTCAATTAACCCAGATATTCTTTAGAGCGTTCATTTTCCAACGTGGTGTGACGGTACACTTTTAAGGGTTAAATATGGATCAATGTTGAAAGAATGTCCTTGGCCAACCCTTCATGTGAGTTTCAAGTCAGGTTTTCCAGAGCCTCTTCACCGAGTGCCACTGTCCATTTCACAGGCAGTGGAGTCTGAAAGGCTGTGTGAGTGGGGTCAAGGTCAGGTTATGGTATGGCCCCACATTCTGTGTTTTTTGAGAGCTGTTCTTTTTTTTTTTGTAGAGAAACCGAAAATAGGTCTGAAAATAACTTTGTGACAAATTTTGTGATTTAGTCTAAATAAACTTCACAACAACTGTTGTCAATTCATGAAGTTCTAAGAGGAACCAACAACCAATTATCCAAATTATAATATGAACTAAGAGCTAATTATCCATGTTATGACAAGAGCTGTCTCATCACAGATGCAGCATATGAGGCAGTTCTAAATTCTTGTTTGTCCTGAAAAGACCCTTCTCTCTCTCTCTCTCTCTCTCTCTCTCTCTCTCTCTCGCTCTCTTAAGTACAGAAGTGAGGGATCACTGTGTGAAAGCTCTCTATTGGCCGGACGTGGCCAAAGACGACCTCAGCAGTGAGGGATGTTGGACAGCCTAGCAGCTGGGTCTGCTTAAGAACCTAGTGGACTAGAACACGCACTCTTACCCAGACTGAGTACATAGACTAGACTAGAACACGCACTCTTATCCAGCCTGAGTGCGTAGACTAGACTAGAATACGCACTCTTATCCAGCCTGTGTGCGTAGACTAGACTAGAATATGCACTCTTATCCAGCCTGAGTGCGTAGACTAGACTAGAACATGCACTCCTACCCGGCCTGAGTGTGTAGACCTGGCCTGCTTAGGAACCTACTGGACTAGAGCACTCTTACACAGCCTAAGCACGTAGACTAGAACACACACTCTTACCCGGCCAGAGTGCAAAGACTAGAACACACGTTAACACATCCTGAGTGCGTAAACTAGGACACACACTCTTACCCGGTCTGAGTGCGTAGACTAGGACACACACTTTAACACATCCTGAGTGCGTAAACTAGGACACACACTCTTACCCGGCCTGAGTGCGTAGACTAGGACACACACTTTAACACAGCCTGAGCAAGTGGACTGGAACGCACTCTCTTCCCCAGCCTGAGCAAAGGTGCACACAAGAGCCAGCTTGTGTGCAGTTCCTGTCTCCAGCAGGAAGTGTCTCGTTTTAGGGAGTGTGAGAGGCACCCAGAAAGAGGTGGTAACTCATTAATTTGGCTCAAGTCCAAAGGGTGAGACGTTTAGGTCGTTAACTGCAGACTTCTTGCGCTCTCTCAGCTGTGTGTTGGCGTAAGCTTCAAATGTATGCACCTTGTAAAGCAGGACCCTACAGAGGGCTCGCCCTGGGGAGACGGTATTTTGGAACACAGTGTTTGCCCACACCACCTTAGGGAGAGTCACAACGGCACCCCTGTCTTTTCCACAAACCACCAGAGTTTATATTTAACTCCTACCCTGACAGAAGCTAAACCTGGAATGGATGCAGTTCAGATACGGTCTAGATGCACTTCATATACAGTACGGTCCAGATGCGGCTCATATTTGGTCTGGACCCGGCTCATATACAATATGGCTCATATATGGTCTGAATGCACTCATACGTGGATACGGCCCATACACTCTGAATATGGCACAGATAAGGGCCAGAGCCAGCATACAGTCTGGTTCCTCTGTCTGGACCATCTGAAGACGTGTGTGTGTGTGTGTGTGTGTGTGTGTGTGTGTGTGTGTGTGTGTGTGTGTCCATCAGATATCATTTAGGGTGCACAATATCAGTCAACAACATATCATATGTTTCATAATACACTAACACACAGTATATACCACATTTATTGTACAGTAAAGACGTCTAAATATTTGTCAGCAGAATGAGTATCAAGGTGCATCAACGAATCACATTTAACCTGAAAAAAAAAGACTGAAAACATTCCAATGTGTTAGAGTAACAGAATGTGGTGGAGGGCTGAATAACTCTGATATCCTTTTGCTCTTTGTATTTAAAAAGGACGTGACCTTTGGTGGCCAGCGCGCTCTATGTCGTCTGCGTCTGCGTTGAGTTAAACAAAGGCGAGCGCCACAAATAGAAAGAGAAGGAAAATATTTTGGGCTCCTGGCTTTCTCTCCTTTCTATTTACTGTCGCATTCCCTACACAATGACTCATTGGGGTGCGGTGTATGTGTGTGTGTGGCAGGGCGGGGGGTGGGGGTGGTTAGTGGGGGGGCATGCTCAGTGGATGTCACCCAAATGAGGCTTTTGTTGTGTAGACCCAGCGGACCTCCTATTGAAGTCGACCATGTCAGCCTGCAAAGCCAAACTGTAAACATGTAATTAGGGTTAATTTAGAACTACAGTATCTACCCCCGCCTCTAAGCACATCTGAGACAGCCATAAAGACAGATTTGATTATGAAATGGGTAATAATGACCTGCAACATCGCCCTTCAACCTGTAGACTTTTGACGTTTTTGGTTGCCTCACTCACAGTTGCTTAAAAGGCCGAATACTTGGAGGGAAAGCGATTTGCTAATGGCAGATTTCATCATGGCCTTCTGACTGGCCACTGAGGACACTGCCTCACACAGGAAGGGTTTTCATGCGTGCTGTTGGCTTTTGCTGAATAATGGAAGCCGACAGCTGAGGACAGGGGGGTCACATGACAGATGAGGAAAGAAACAGGAAGCCCTGGCCCCTGTGCCCCATCTAGTGGTGAGAGCAGGAGTAACACCACCACCAGCCTCACTTTCCAAAACAAATCTTTTCAGGAAAGACGATGGAAATACTACCCTTGCTAGCTTTGAGAGAGACGCACATAGCGTGTCTGTTGTTCTCAGGAGAGCGTGCTCCACAGCTGAGCTTGAACACGTGGACAGGCAGTGAGGTTTTCGCCTCGTTCGCTCGTTCGCTCGAGCGCTCCCTCCCTCGCCTGCCGCTCGTCCCTGCCAGAGTGAGGTTTTGGAGTCGGCCGCCCTCAGAAGCAGCCAGCAGCTGCAGCAGCAGCTTGAGGTTAAACGCAGAGAAACACAAACATGGCTGCCGTGCCGACCACAGCCCCGCTGTAATGTGGCTGATTTAGGGTCTGAGGACACGACTCTGATGGCCTGCTTAGGGACTGTGGTAGTGGCCACGTCATATGCAGGCTTGGGAGGGGGAGGGGGGGGGGCGGCAGCTCTCCTACTCAGAGGCCCGACTGTGGTGTGTGTGGTGGGAGGGAGAGCAGGCGTGTGTGTGGTGTGATGTGGTCGAGAGGAGAGCAGACGTGTGTGTGATGTGTGTGTGTGTGTGTGTGTGTGTGTGTGTGTGTGTGTGTGTGTGTGTGTGTGTGTGTGTGTGTGTGTGTGCAGAAAGGAGAGGGGAGGAGAGGAGAGCGGCCTGGTAGCCCTGATCAGGAAGCACCAAAACAGGCATGGGGATCTGGTGTCTCCCTGATGACTCTGGAGGTAAAATAATCTGAAAACCATATGCTGCAGCTCCTCTGTAAGACACACACACACAGAGAGAGAGAGAGAGAGAGATACATTTTGGGCCACGTGTAACGGCTCAGAAGTGAATTTTTGAAAGTCACAAAACTTACCGATATAGTATGCCATACAACCTGGAAATACATAAAGTATGTTTAAAAATGTTAGGAAACAAAATATAATCCCAAGTAACATCATTAGAGTAAATAGGCTATTGGACCTTATTTGCAGAAGTTTCTTTCTTAAATTTCTTAAAACTATGATAATGTGACAAATAACAAATGCATATTTTATGTACTTGTGTTACTTACTGTATGAACTTGACAGACATGTTCCATATGAGAGCAACTTAAGACACCTGAGGTATGTTGCCTCTCCCTCTAGGTACAGGGCAATATAGATTGCTTTCAATATGTTAACAGTTACAGCAAAGTCTGACATGAAATTCATATGTGTGATTTTTGGCATCGGCCCTCTCAAGAAGCAGTGAATGTTCCTCTCTGCAACCTGCCCATGTCAAAACAGAAAAAGGCTCCAAGGAAAATATTGTGACATATTTCTTTTCAGAACTTTCACCCCCGGCTGAACCCTCAGAAACACAGCAGTGGAGGAGAATGGAGCCTCCTCGTGTGCACACAGCTATTGTTCCTCGTTCGCTGAGCTCGACTGCTGTACCCTCCGTCTTAACGTTGCGTTATTATTGGGCCCCTTTTCCTGGTGACATCATAAAAAAAAAGATGTCACCAGCTCCCGGTGAATGGCTTTGACAGGAGGCAGCTTATCACTGTGCAGTTATTCCCTTTAGCGCCAGGCTCGCTGTCTGTTAATTGGCTGCTCCGACGCTGAGCCTTTTAACTCCAGAGCTATTCTCCTCACGTAGCAGAAACCGACTCGATTAAGTTGTTGCTCTACTTCAGAGCCATGAGACACGAGAAATCTCTGGGAAAAGCAGAACGGGAAGGGGGAGGGGGAGGGAGAGAGAGAGAGAGAGAGAGAGAGAGAGAGAGAGAGAGAGAGAGAGAGAGAGAAAAGGAGGGTGGGGATTCAGAAGTGGTTTTATATTTTTCGAGAGGGAGAATGATGATTTGAAGGTTACATGGTTCAGCCCAGCGCTTACAGTCCTAATTAAGTCAGCTGGGAGGCTGAGCATTCGCCTGTCATCCTCTTTCTGGGTCAAACAGAATGGCTGAAGATGACGGCTCGCTGCCAGACTTGTAAACCCATTGCTACATATTTCATATTTATGCCGCTCCAGAATGGATGAGCTCTCCCTGTAAGCGTCTAACCTTCCTTTGTGTTTACACCAGTAATTATTCAATATCAGGGCTGATACAGCTGTACATGTATAGTCTAATCCAATATCACAGAGGCTCACACAGAATACCTGATGTAGCTTTTCATCATAGTGAGCGAACCATTTAAATAATCAAATAATCAAATAAAATAACAGAATTGATTAAATGTAATTTAAAAAAGACTATCATGATGATAACAAAATTCCATGAAACTTTAAAAACCTCTACAATCAAATGTCAGAGTAGCCGGTTATAGTGCTAGTTAAAGTGAATATTGACTTGTAGGCAGGTAGCACAATTGTATAAGAGGACTCAGACAGTGAGTAGGACGAAGTGTGAATGGGACGGTGGGATAGTTGCACTGAGACAAACTCTCAGATCTATGACAGAGGACTCAGGGCTCACATCTTTCCCAGGAGAGTCTTTATTCACATCTTACCCAGGAGAGTCTTCCCAGGAGAGTTCATCTACCCAATGCATGGAGTCCATATAGTGAACTCATCATGCTTACAGTACCTGCATAGAATAATAAGATTATCACTTCTACCTGCATGGAATCCTTATAGTGAACGCATCACGCTTACCTGCATAGAATAATGAGATTATCACTTCTACCTGCATGGAATACTTATAGTGAACGCATCACGCTTACCTGCATAGAATAATGAGATTATCATTATTCTTATAATGAGCTCACTACAGGCTTAATACCTACTTGAAATAGAAGGCAAGTTATGTATTTAAATACAGGTCTCACTAAACTCTCATTTCTCACTTCATTTCTCACATCAAAATGACAATGGACACTGGACATTGACACATGTGTGTTGAGGCATTAGTACAAAGTTTATCCAGAGGAGGGCAGCATTTCTCATTTAATTTCAAAATCTGACATTGACTCATCTTCCAGATCTGGAGTGTGTGTGTGTGTGTGTGTGTGTGTGTGTGTGTGTGTGTGTGTGTGTGTGTGTGTGTGTGTGTGTGTAACAGTTAGAAGGAGACAGAGAGAGAGGGAGGGAGAGAGAGGGGGTGGGGAGAGAGAGAGAGAGAGAGCATGAACACTTTAATGATGGGATTCTAAGCGCTTTTAGGGATACTATCATGTTTGTTTATGGCAGGAGATGGAGCGCTAATTAAATGGGTAAGTTACACCACAGAGTGCTCACAGCTCACAGCAATCGATCCACTGCAATATGCCACCTCCTTCCCCCACCACACACACACACACACACACACACACACACACACACACACACACACACACACACACACACACACACACACACACACACACACACACACAGCAGGTTTCAGTTTCACTCCATTCAGCAGCTTTTTATACATTTAATGGATCCCTCCAAGACACACCACAACCTACCCAACACCACCCCAACACCAACACCACCCCAACACCAACACCACCCCAATACCAACATCACCCCAACACCACCCCAACGCCAACACCCCTCCAACCCCAACACCACCCCAACACCAACAGCACCCCAACACCCCTCCAACCCCAACACCACCCCAACACCAACACCACCCCAACACCAACACCACCCCAACACCAACATGACCCCAACACCACCCCAACACCCCTCCAACCCCAATACCAACACCACCCCAACACCACCCCAACACCCCTCCACCCCAATACCAACACCACCCCAACACCACCCCAATACCAACATCACCCCAACATCACCCCTCCAACCCTAACACCACCCCAACACCAACACCACCCCAACACCACCCCAACACCAACACCCCTCCAACCCCAACACCACCCCAACACCAACACCACCCCAACACCCCTCCAACCCCAACACCACCCCAACACCAACACCACCCCAATACCAACACCACTCCAACACCAACACCACCCCAACACCTCTCCAACCCCAACACCACCCCAACACTAACACCACCCCAACACCAACACCACCCCAACACCCCTCCAACCCCACCCCAACCCCAACCCCATTCACCGTCTTCTCTTATTCTGTGGGCAGCCATGTTGGAAAGCGCTCAGTGAAACCAATCACCACACACACACACACACACACACACACACACACCTCTGATGCTGAGCAGGAAGCTGAAGGGAAGAAGAATCACCTGGATGTGGGGGGTGGGGACGCTCTGACATGACGGACGACAGTGACCTTGGCACAGACATCAGCATTAATATGCAATCTGCCAAATGGCAGCCATGACAGTGACAGTCAATCATTTGCCTGGCAGGTACGGGGCTCGTGCCTGAGACTGGGCGATGGTGAAGCGGGGACATATTTGACACATTTTGAAGGGAGAGGGCAGTTTTCTTTTCTGCATGTCTTCTCTCTTTTTTTGTGACTGTAGTGGGGTGATCTCATAGCTACACTGTGCCCCGATGCCCACTGGAAGACACTATTCATAGTGTGACTAACAGACACTATTCTTAGTGTGACTATAGCAGACACTGTATTCTTAGTGTGACTATAGCAGACACTGTATCTTTAGTGTGAATATAGCAGACACTGTATTCTTAGTGTGACTATAGCAGACACTGTATTCTTAGTGTGACTATAGCAGACACTGTATCTTTAGTGTGAATATAGCAGACACTGTATTCTTAGTGTGACTATAGAAGACACTGTATTCCTAGTGTGACTAGCAGACACTGTATTTTTCAGTGTGAGCAATACATGTGGGGATTCGATGGCAAGACAATATGTTGGGTTAATATCCTCACATCTGGACAACTCAATCTACTGTGCATCTGTGCCAATCCATCAACTCAACGATACACTCAAATCCCCAAGAGGTACGAGAGCCATGCCACTACACACCTGTGTGTCAAGGCTGTCTCCTCCTGAGGAACCCTTCAGCATTAGCTGGCCCACTATTGACATTGACAACACTGGTTATACACTATAATATCATATCATATCATATCATATCATATCATATCATATCATATCATATCATATCATATCATATAGCGGTATATTATTTTGCTCTCACAAGCACAACTGCACAGCTAAAGCTGAGGCTGAGAGCTAAAAAACCTTTGAGAGTAACACATCCCTCTGAAGATCACAGCCCTCCCAGACTCATCATACAGATATCTGAATAAGGTTTTTTAGCACTCTCATTTACAGACTCTTCTACAAACCAATCACAATCTAAATTGAAGCTATGCCACAGGAATGCGCAATATAAGCTGCCACTCTCTGAGGACAGAGATGAGACTCATACGTATACCCATATGCCTAGATAGTAATAGTATTCATATTAAAATCAATGACCTTTAGCTTAAATCCTCCCATCCTCTATAGTGGCCTTATTAGGTTCTGTCTGTGGTTGATAATTATACCCTTAGTCCACATTCATGATGTGAGCTGCCCTAATTGGCCAATCGCAGCTTTTTGTCGATTCTGTATTCATGAAAGGGTGTCAGACAGAACTGGTGGCTGTTGGCAGCACAAGACATGTAAATGAGCAAGAGTGTGATCGGAATTTTTGGACGAGAAACCCGCTGCAGGACACAAACCTGTAATATATAATTTCCTATTGCATATTACTGATGCATACGTACTATTTAGTAGGCATTCCTTAGGTCAGTTTAAATTATGAAAGCCTTACAATTCATACACAAATACACACACACGCAGCTAGAAAGAGAGAGAGAAAGAGAGAGAGAGAGAGAGAGGGAGAGGGAGAGAAAGAGATCATCATTGTTCCCCTGAACGACCCAAGCTCTAAATGATGAATGTTATCATTTAATGTTTTTTTTATTATTATTAATAGTTATGAAGGCCATATTTATTCATATTTGTGACGCTTTTATCTGAAGCGATTTTAAAGTGAGGAAATTATACATGGAGACAACTGTGTGTGTGTGTGTGTGTGTGTGTGTGTGTATGTGTGTGTGTGTGTGTGTGTGTAACCGTTGTGTCGACACCGCGCAGCTAAGCCTGACACTCGCCAGGACTCATACCCGCAAACTGCAGCACCTTGGATCGGGAGTTGAGCGTGGTAGCAGTCAAGCTAAAAGCCCAAACTGCTAGCTCTCTCACTAGCATGCCGGGAGGGACGTTTACACAACATACATACTGAAACTTCAGGAGATTACAGGTGCACCGTGATGATGCCATTTTGTGGACCTATAGAAATTATTGAGAATTGAGTGAGAAAATTCAGAAGACTGAGCACTATATGGTGATTCTTGGCAAACTTCTTGAAACTTTAGGCTTTAGACCTCTAGACTTTAAAATAAGCATTTGGATTTTACTGTTACTAATTGTTATGTTTTTGGGTGAGTTTATCTGTCTGTGTGTCACACTGGCCTGACTCTAAGACTTGGTGGAAAGGTGTTGCACAGACCGAAAGAGAACTCAATCTGCAGATCTAACTCAACATTCATTTATACTTTTCCTTTTGCTACTGTTCCGAGATATGTCTTTATCATCTTGTTGGCATTATATCCATAACTGTATAATATATGCAATACACTCCAGTGTTCAACAAATGCATTTCTTCACTGATGGTCTCACTCTCACCATAAAGAGTCCCTTTGAAGTTTCTGACATAGTGTGTCAGCATCCCCGTGATATGGAATGAATTAATGCAAAGATAAAAAAACTTCTCGTGCATTGAACTATGTGGAATGAGCTGCAATGTAATGGAGGGAAATTTTAACAAGCAGAATGGGAGATAAACTTCTGATGAAACTGAAAATGATCTGCACTTCTTAAGATTAGTGGACAGTATTTATGCTGGTACTGAATGCCAATTAGACACTGAAATCTGCTAAATATTGCCTGATTAGCCCATGCAAATTCACATATGTTTAATGGACTCTCTCATTTCAATTTAGATGGTGATTCACCACTAGCCTACATAATTTCAAACCCAACGAAACAGAACAGAGTTTCACAGGAGATTTCCACTCTAGGAGTATCCTTCTACTGGTCAGCTGGCTTTAGTGTTAGTATTTTGTGAGGGCATTCGTGACTGCGGACAGTTTACAGTTGTCTGGACAGTTTACAGTTGTCTGTTATTGCTCTGATGGTCGTGATCAGACACTAAGGCACAAGATCCTGGGCCCTATGCATAGGCAGTCCTGATGGGCCCCCACGCCCCCCCCCCCCCCCCCAAAAAAAATAAAAATAATAATAATAATGATCACACCAATGTACACATGAATCTGTAGGTGATAGGGTAATAACTGTGCTTGCTTAAAGTAGGTTAATAATCTGTGATGTGTGCGTATGACTACACACATTTCAAAACTCCTTTTTCCAACATTCTCTAGCCTACTTTACTGTGGTTGCTAAGGTTAAGTTTAAGGTACATGACATGACTACATGCATGCTGTGGTGTCTGATCATTTGTTAATTTCTCTGGCTATAGTCCTGGATCCTTTGGCAAAAACTGTTCTACATGGCTCTGCCTATTTTCTAGTTCCTCTTTCTCACTGTTCTGCACGGCTATGCCTACTTTCTAGTTCCTCTTTCTCACTGTTCTGCACGGCTCTGCCTACTTTCTAGTTCCTCTTCTGTCATGACCTCCCTGGGCTCAGAGCAACCATACTCCATGCTCTCTTCACCTCCATCGTCATCAGTCACATCTTCTCTATCATCTTTCTCTACATGAATGCATTTGATATTTGCCTCTTATCCTAATTATAGCCTAATATAATAAAACACACTAATATAACCTTTCAGTCAAAAAGGCTGAACATGTTTTTTTTAACTATATAAGATCACCTTGTCTCAACTCCACAGAGGATGATGAGGGGTCTGTTGCTACTCCACTCTCCGATGTGACGAGTGTTTCTGAAACTGAAGGCCGTGTATTTCACAATGTTAAGATCTACTTCAACGTAAATCTGATACAGCTATAATGTTGACATAATATGTAGTCTTAGCTACCTATGACACTTATTAGCCTACTGTATTATTGCTAATTATATTGTATAGCTATCATAGCCTATTCATTTCAAATTAAACATGTTTCAAATTAGGCTACTGTTATAATGGTGTGTTGTATGCAAACAGCATAGTTAGTGTAGATTATATTTTTAGTCTTTACTTCAGAATAGGCCTACATGTATAACCATGGTATCACTTGAAAGTGTATTTTCTGCTCTTTCAACGGGTTGTCTCAGTAGGTTTTAGCACTAACTATCGCAGAGATATTCAAGCAGTTAAGCACCATGGATTTTGTGTTCTAGTCTGTGCTCACCTCTTTGAAAGTAAGTCTGTTAATAATTGTTTCCTCTCATTTTAGCCTCATCTCCTTCTCCTGTCTTTCCTTTCTTTTTTGGTGGCCAGATTTAGCTTTCTTGGAGAAAGACATTTGTACAGCAGCATAGTTTGCGCTTTACCACTAGCACTGATGCTCAACTGAACTAACACAAACAACATGTGTGCAGATGGACTAAACCATTTGGCACATTAGAAGGGGTGGGTGAGACCTTAGATAGTCATCGCTTTTTTTTGTATACAAAATTATTCAACAAAAGTTATTCAGCCATTTACATTTACATTTCATCTGACATTTATTATGAAATGTAATTAGTAAATTAAAATATCTAAGTAAAATTAAATATTTAAGGGCCCTCCCTCCCCTTGGGGCCCTAGTAATCAATACTGGTTTTACCCCCCAGTCCCTTGCCCCTGTTGATTGCACATCTATTATGTTTGTGAGTGTGTTGAGTGTGTTCTTATCCGAAACTCATCCAAGCGGATGTCCATGTAGTATGTCATGTTATCATGTAAACTTACTTAGCCTGGTCAGCAGGGGATGCTGCTGGTGGGGGGCGGGGATTCTAAGGGCCCAGCACTGACAGGGGGCCCTTAATAGTATTATTGGGTGGGCCCAGAATTATTGTCTGCCATAGGGCCCAAATTTTCCAGCGGCACCCCTGCTGGTCAGAGTGAAGATTGCTTGCTAGACTGTACGTGTTAAAGCAGAAGGGTCATGCTGAAATAAAATGAACCAATTTTGGAAAACCTTTTTGCTTGACCCCCTCACATTTTCTTTAATCACTGATATTCTGTGCTTCAACATCTGGAAGAAAGGTCTCCAAAGTTATGCCTCCAAATTTGGAATATTTCTATGAGAATTTTACTTTTCAGTACACCTACCCCAATTTCAGATAAGTGGGCATAAGTAAGCCATTTTAGCAACTTCAGACTATCTTATCTCAGTAACTACTTCAGACTCAAGCATGATTTTTGGTATGCAAACAGTCCTCATACTTTACATTATCATTCATATGTCATTCATTTGACACAAAGTGACCCACGGTTCCTCTATGAAAACTGGGCTTTCCTCAGGGCTTTCCTCTTTAGACTGTATAGCTCTGCTAATGTTAACATAATGATAAGAATGCTATGATGTTCAGAACACCCCCCCATCCCCCCCCACCTTCTTCCCAGACTTTCTTTCTCTATCATCCTTCCTGTCGTCATATTTTTATTTGTTTCATATTCACGTCTGCACAATGCTATTTCCTTTATCTATAATGAATGAAGTCCTGATGAACACGAGAGAGATGCCTCTGTCTCATTAGCAGATAGCGAGGCATCAAACATCAATAGGCCCTGAATTTGAATTTGCAGTTATTACATGAATTGTATTCTCTCTTTCTTCATTCCCGTAACCTTAACATGCACAGTTAGGGCTGATTAGGATCGCCGGTGATCTCAGTGCGTAATGAAAAATTAATCGCATCCATCTTTTCAGTGTTGTCAGCGAAACAGCTCATTTGCTGTCTGCAGTCCATCTCTCCACCTGCTCAGAGCAGACAGACGGCAGCTGAGACAGCGGCCTGACACACATACCAATGACGGCACCGCTAGCTGCTGTCTAGCATACACACACACACACACACACACACACACACACACACCTTCACATCTGTATACACACACACACACACACACACACACACACACACACACACCTTCACATCTGTACACACACACACACACACACACACCTATAAATCTGTACACACACACTCAGACATACATACACTCACTCACACACACACACACACACACACACACACACACCTATAAATCTGTACACACACACTCAGACATACATACACTCACTCACACACACACACACACACACACACCTTCACATCTGTACACACACACACACACACCTATACATCTGTACACACACACTCAGACACACATACACTCACTCACACACACACACACACACACACACACACACACACACACACACACACACACCTTCACATCTGCACACACACACACACACACACACACACACATCTTCACATCTGTACACACACACAGACATACACAAACGGACACACAAACACATACACCTTCACACCTGTACACATACCCACACACTCACGCTTTCCCACACAAAGAGAGAGAGAGAGAGAGAGAGAGAGAGAGAGAGAGAGAGAGAGAGCATACAAAGAATAAAATGCCTCCGACAAGCACTTGACATTTCCTCACTCCCGCCCTGGTAAACAGGCTTTAGACGACTATCTGCTTGCCACAACAATCATGATCACTGAGACCAAAGGCCTTGAAGGGCCTCCGCAGGTACGAGTCCTTCTGTGATGGTGACAAGTGTGATGAACGGCAGTTTGCGTGCTGAGGGCAGAACCTGCGGCTCAGCCGAGTGGAAAGTGCTCCTGGGGACTCACACAGGTAAACACCGCACATCTGGTAAACACCGCACATCTGGTAAACACCGCACATTTGCCTCTGTAGCTTAACTGGGTCCACAAAATAAAAAAAACACAGAAAATACAGACAAAAAAAATAAATAAAACTTTCGCCACACAGACACCAGATGCTGTGTTCGGAGCAGCCTGTGTGTTTAAGCTACACCGATTGGATTAGGTGACTACGACGACTAATGGGGGGCCATTCATCTTTATACAGCCATACGGTCATAAATCGTGAGTCCCTTCAACGACTCCACCGGCACGCGATGGCTGTGTTTAATTATCAATCTCTTTTTTGTCCTCCTCACTGTGACCCGCTTTCTCTGCATCTCGTCGCTAGTCGCTAGTCTGTGGTCTGTAGTCTCAGCGCTGGTGTCAGTGGTGGGATTAAGTCTGTAAGAGCTGACGGAGGCAGACTCAGCCAGATTAGAGTTTAGAGTCGATCTGGCACTGATCTGATGTACATCCACTCAGTCTCAGACAGACAGGACGGGCTATATGCTGCATGTTCTGCTCTGGAGCTCACAGCTGTGTGGTAGGTGGCTGCTGGAGTGAGTTGGCCTGTTCTCCTGCACATCCCCTGCACACAGCTGGGTGTGTGTGTGTGTGTGTGTGTGTCTGTGTCTGTGTGTGTGTGTGTGTCTGTGTGTGCGTGTGTGTGTGTCTGTGTGTGTGTGCAGGGTTGGGTCAGATTACTTTGAAATGTAATCCATTACTGACTACAAATTACATGGTCATTTTTGTAATCAGTAACGTAATCAGTTGGATTACCAAAAACATGTAACGTAATCTGATTACTTTAGGATTACTTTTAGATTACTTCAATAAATATGCCCATTAAGTAAAAGACACCACCACAGAATTGATGAAAGAATTCTCATTCTATTTTTCTCCACTCTTCTCCAAACATGCACAACTCAGCTTAACCTTTATTATAAGGGCACACCTGGACAAAGAATTTATCTTTCGCTGGATTTTTTTGACCCAGGGACATGGCCTGAGATTGGCATAAAAAAGGGAAGCATTAAACCCTAATGACACCATGTCCATTTCAATTGTGGGGGTGAGAAAATTATTATTTTGGGATGTTTTTCAACCAGGCGGACCTGGTGACTTTCTCAAAGTAAATAGTAACACTAAAACAAGAGGCTACATTAAGATCAGGAGGAAAAGATCAGGCAGTGTGCCGAGAGACCTGCTCCAATAGTATGTAAGTTAGTAAGTAAGTATATCTTTTGATCCCGTGAGGGACATTTGGTCTCTGTATTTATCCCAATCCGTGAATTAGTGAAGCCGAACCGGCAAGCCCAAAGGCCTAAGCCCTAACCAGTAGGCCATGGCTGCCCCAAAAAGCAGCATTTGAACATTAAACCACACAATGATCCAAAACATACAGCCAAACAAGGCAAGAAATGGTTAACAGAGAACAATATCAACATTTTAGAGTGGACCTCAATCCGTCAAAAAAGTGAGCACAAGGCCAAAGTGATGGCAAATAATCGTTCCTGCCTCAAAACCTGCTAAAAAGGTGCAGTCTATAATCATTGTGGAGACATGAAGAGGCTTGGTGGGTATTATGAACCATTTTGAGAGCTGTGGTGGTAAATAAAGATGTTTCCAGTGATTGTTTAAAAAGGGTATGAATAATTTTGAACACGCAATTTTTCATAAAAATGTTAAAAAAGATAAACACTTTTTTTTATTCCATGTTTTTACCACATTGTCTTGCAACCTTTTGGCAAGTGTAATTTTAAGTAAGAACAAATATATTGGTCAAGAGAAAATCAATATTTGCCAGGGGTATGAATAATTTTGTTCTTAACTATATCTTAAAAAAGTCTAAAAAGTGTTGTCAAATTAAAAGATAGCTAGGCTATCATAAAAAAGTTGCATTGTTTGCATGATAAAATGTAATCAGATAATCCCCAACAATGTAAATGTAATCTGATTACACATTTTTTTTATTGTAATCTGGGCTGATTATAGTTACTTGATTTTTGTAATCTGATTACGTAATCTAGATTACATGTAATCCGTTACTACCCAACCCTGTGTGTGTGTCTGTGTGCATGTTTGTGTGTGTGTGTCTGTGTGTGCATGTTTGTGTGTGTGTGTGTGTGTCTGTGCGCATGTTTGTGTGTGTGTGTCTGTGTCTGTGTGTGCATGTTGGTGTGTGTGTGTGTGTGTGTGTGTGTGTCAGTCTGTGTGTGTGTGTGTGTGTGTGTGTGTGTCTGGACTGGTGTGCGGACACACAGCACAGGTGAGTCAGTGCAGGAGTGTGTAGAGACTGACGTGGTGAGTATGGGGAGGCTCGGGGAGTCCGTTTGATCCCAGCGTGCAGCAGCAGCAGATGGCTGGCCCTTTGTGCAGTGATGGTGTTATTAACCATGACTTTCCCCCATATGTCTGAATGCAACAGCAGGTGGCTGCGCAGATGATTTATTTTATTCATGCGATGGATTTATGACTTTATCCAAGTCCATCAGCGAGCCACTGGGCCAGCCATGGACACCAGCACTAATTCTGAGATCTCTTTAAACAAAATGTACACACTGGATCAACCTGAAACACACAGGTGTGTGTGTGTATGTGTGTGTGTGTGTGTGTGTGTGTGTGTGTGTGTGTGTGTGTGTGTGTGTGTGTGTGTGTGTGTGAAACCTGAAACACACAGGTGTGTGTGTGTGTGTGTGTGTGAAACCTGAAACACACAGGTGTGTGTGTGTGTGTGTGTGTGTGTGTGTGTGTGTGTGTGTGTGTGTGTGTGTGGACGCTAAACACAGGACGCTGTGTTTATCACACATTTGTCTGAGTTATCTCAATCCTGTGAGAAAAATGAGGATGGATGTCAACAATGTTCATAAATCAGCACAACTGCTAGCTAGACCAACAGCAGATCTGGTCAAGGGCTCTGTTCGTCTCAGCTGGGCTGGGATTAATTAAGGATGATGACGCAAGATGAGCTAGGGGGAGCATGATCTCGTTGAGCATGATCTTACTGTGAATGTCTTTCGAAATATATGAATTGCAAATGTGTTTTTTTAACATATAACTTCAAAACACATAGTTGATCTTTATGCATGTGGGAATAGTTCAATAATTAAATAAACATACATTTCTTTAAATAAATGTGGCTTAATCTAAAACATCAACAGCCTGTAAATGTATTGTCTTTGTTGGCTGTGCTCGTTAATATGCATGAACAGTGAGGAGCATTTTAAGATTAGCAATATTCAAACCGGCCTGTTTTCCACTGAGAACTCAGTAATGAGAGCAGTTGAAAAGTTCACAAAAAATAAAGAAAATGAAATGAAAATATTTATTTTCCTCAGCTAGTTCTTCACTCCTCACTTTGAAACAGAAAAATGTGTCTGTCTATGCATTTTTAGTGAACACTAAATATTCATCAAACTTCATTATGAACCTCCACATCACTTGGTATATAAAGAGAGAACATTGTGAAATATGGAGCCTAATTATGCTTTTTTTTAGGAGGGTGGGGGGTGGGGAGTGGGGAGTGTTTTCATTCCTTCTGCAGAAATAACCAAGCTCTCTGAGGGTGTGAGTGTTCCTCCCTTTGTTGGGGCGAAAGAGAAAAAAAGAAAAGAAAGATGGATAGAATAGGGCTATCTCAGCCTCCTGTAGTCGTTTGTTTTGTCAGCAGACTGTGGAGTCTGAAGGCGACGGCTGTCATGGAACGGGAGTTGAACAAATGCAGACAGTGGGGGTGGGTGGTTGTTGGCAGCAGCGGTGGTTGTGTGTGTGTGTGTGTGTGTGTGTGTGTGTGTGTGTGTGTGTGTGTGTGTGTGTGTGTGTGTGTGTGTGTGTGTGCG
>NW_027468609.1:14323718-14336218 GCF_046254945.1 Alosa pseudoharengus | reverse complement strand
GTGATGAAAGGTTAACCTTCCAGCGCCGAGCACCACGCGGCTCCGACTCCATCCCTCACTGTCAGCCCACTCAAGGTGAAAGAAGCGCGCTGGCCACCGACTGAGTCCACGCCACCGGACCGCTCACAGATCGCCCATACATCTCGCCGCGTCCCTTTTGTGCGAGGGTCACGGGGGCCTCGACGGCATTTTTATGGCGCGTTACTGACCGTCCCCGACCGTTAAAGTGCTGTCAGGAGTGTCGGCCCAGCAAACGGGTAGTAAACGTTTTCATCTTAGGGTTGTTTCTGAGTGAAACTCTCACCCTGAAATGTGTGTTAAATCATTTTTAAAGATCCTTTAAAGGTGTGGGTTTTTGAAACATTCTAACATAAAATTCCGTTCCGCAACAATTCAAGGTTCTAAAATTCTATGTTGAATTCAATGAATCCAGATATTTTTTAGAATGTTCATTTTCCAACATTCCCGTCACACCGGTTATCACAGAGGTCAGGGGTTAAGCAGGCCACAACATACGCCACTCCTCTATCAACAGCAACACACAGACTCACACAAAAGCACATACTGTATGGGTGGCCACTGGCCACAAATGCATTTATAATGTATGTCCAGTGGTGGCAGGTTTGTTTCTCTTGGGTGCTCCATTTTGTTTGTGGGGGTAGCCATTTGCATGGTTACTGGCATGTTGGGAATTTTACATCCTGTTGTAAAAGCATGAGGCGCTGACCTATAAAGGGGCCGTATGCGGAGAGCTACAGTGAGAGCAGTGGCCTGAGGAGTGTAAACACAGCTGAGGGGGGAGGGGGGGGTGTACAAGAGAGAACTATGTATATTACTACTTTTCATCTTTTATGTTTTTTTTTAATTATTCTATTTTATGTGCTAGTAGTTGTAGTTTATGCACTATTGCCATTTTATGCTTTTACTTACTATTATTATTTGCTTTTGTTCATGCAAAGCACATTGAATTACCCCAGTGTATGAAATGCACTATAAATAAACTAGATATGACTTGAGTTGACTTTTTTGAAAGGTTGGTTTGCTTTGGAATGGAAGAAAAATGGACATTTTGTTTTCAATTATCAACATTTTTCTTTTCAGCTATAGAGTGGGGTGGATTAGCCTGGGAATTCCTATATGAACCTTTGGCAAGTTTGGGATTTGCTCTGCAGGTCCGTCTGGCCAAGAGGCCATTGAAGCCCATTTCTAATGTCCCTAAAATAAAGGTACGCTAATCTGGCATGGACATGTATTTCTTTGGAAATGAGTAAACAACTGTATTTAAAACCTTCGTTTACAATATTTCTACACTTCTGAAACGATTTGAAAAGAGTTTAATGCGCCAATTTAGGTTTAATTTCACTGCTACAGTACGTTACGCCCGTGCTGGAAGTCATAAGTCAATGAACCTTTTCCATACCCACTCTCAATTGAGAAGGTATGCGTACTAACCAGGAGAGAGGTGGATAGTTAGGCTTGGGAGATCTGTTTGCCACATACTGGTGGAAACCCAAGGTAGTTAAGGGTTGTATCAATGATAGCGGGGTAACAGCACTTCTGTTGACGTTCAAACAAATCAGAGAGCTACCTCACTACTCCCTCCCCCTCCCTCCCGTGCAATTGAAACTCTCCTAAACACGCATCTCATTGGTTATTGTTTGAAACACTTTATTTTGCCTTTGAGTGGTTGCCAACACTTGTTGGTAGCAATTGTTTTTGTGTACAGATCTCGGAGCCTAGGCTGTCTACAGAGACGCATTTTTTGACGGCCTGCTTACGGGGCAGCTAGCGGATCATTAGGAAAGATTAGATGAATGTGATCATTTATGTTTGGGCCTCTTTTGGGCCTGAAATCACTGATACAACCTTTAAAGGAAGATAATTCCATTTGGACTCATCAGAAATATTCTCACTGCTGTAGTTTTCGTAGCCCTCTGGGTCTGCTACTCTGAGTGCTGCTGGTGTGTGTGTGTGTGTGTGTGTGTGTGTGTGTGCGAGTGAGTGTGTGTGTGTGTTTTATGCCCCCAACGTCATTTTCCAGGCAGCGCTGCCACCGTCGACTTAAAGGAACACCAGGCAACGTTTTTGTGTTAATTACTCATCTTCGTAAGTCGGTATATGGTTAAATGACTCATTACAGGGCGAATGAAGACTCTCTCGCCCGCCCCTACTGCCTGTAGGAAGAATATCCCGCTTGCAAGTTCAGTGTATCGTACCCGGCGACCGAAGCAGTTTCAGTTTCCATCCTGCATCCACAGCACAGAGGGAGGCTAGAAACGCTAGCGATTGTTGCAAACGTGTGTATAATGGCAGAGCCGGCAAAGAAGCAGCGAAAACCCTTGACGGAAGATGCAAAGAAAAGGAAAAGAGCTTCAGACCGAGCGAGGGGGAGTTTCGTAGAGAAAAAGCATCAGGCTTGCCTGGTGTCCCTTTAAAGGCACCTTATCCTAAACCTAACCCTAACCCATGCCTAACCATAGCGCCCTCCAGGCAGCGCTGCCTTGAAAACAACATTGGGGGCATAACAACACCAAGAAACGTTTATTGCCTCGTGGAGTCCTATCTTTTTCATAATTAATTGATATAATAAATTATAATAGCAGGGTCCAAATGTCACTGTTTTTTTCTCTACAGCAGAAACCTATTTATGTAAAACCATTCAGTGGGAGCGTCAACAATGCATACATACATATATGATACATATATCAGATATTTCACTGGCTGCAAGAAGTCCCTGGACAACCTTCAGCATTACTGTCAGTAGGAATCTAGGATGTGTATTTATTCAATAAACTGCCAGCATGAGTCAGTCACATCTGAATCTGAAACAAGTCTGTTCCCAGTCACATCTGCAGAAAGCTACTGTCAATTTAGGAAATAAATGTGCATATGGCTGACAAACATGTTTTTTTACATTTGAAATGTTTCTCTATTTCTGTAGTTGAGATGAGTGATCATAAAAAATTAGGAGTTTGCATTCAGCTGAAAACGCTGTTAAAAGGTCCTGTCATCTGAAACCGTGTATTCTTCATGTATGTTTAATGGCATAGCCATGCCGTGGTTGAACTTTGCCCGAGCACATGATTTAAACAGACACACCTTTGACTTGTAATTACTCCAATTACCAGCCAAGGTCACGCTCCCTTTTCCAAGGTCACCCTACAGGTTTCCCCCAGTCAGGAAACAGGCTTAGCTTTGCTCATTCACAACCCACCATACATCAGCATCATCTCTTATTTAAGACCAATATGTGAATGGGAACCCATATGAGTGTTGGGTTAAAACCAGCTCTCTCAAGTGACTGTAGGCTTGGAGCTTGTGCGAAGAGTAATAGTTTGTCTAGGTCTGCTGGTCGAGCTCGTTAGAGTGGAAATAATGAGGCTCCAAAATGAAGTAGTGGGTTATTAATATGCCCCTGCACAGGAGGGGGTGGTCATGGGGGTTAACTACTATTTCACTATTACTATCTCCTTGCATGACCTTGCAGGAAAACACACCTAATGACTATGTGCTGCTTGTGCTAATGGCAGCAGTTTGCTGCCCCCACGTACACGGGAGCCGCCAGCATCAGGAGGGACCTTCAGAGAGTACTCTTCTAGTGACAAACACACCAAACACACCGCAGACTCAATGCAGCGCAGATTCACCATGATGCAGACCCAACGCTGACTCACCATACTGCACCAGACTGGCCATCACTGGCCAGGTTCACCTGACTGTGGACACACATTTTTCTACAGTTTCTTTCTGTTTACCATGTCCCGACAGGTTTATGCTGGGTGATGCTGATTCCTCATCAGACCTGGAGATCAGGACTGGGGCATACAAGTCAAAGGTGTGTCTGTTGTCTGTTGGTGGCATAAGGGAGAATCTACTGCCTCCAATGGATTGGTGGAACCTTGGGAGCCTTCATGATTGCTGTGCATGAGTGGCCATCATGTCATCTATAGTCCTGTATAATTTATTTTTAAAATTCTTACTTTTACATTGTTATACCTGCCCAAGGACTAAAGGTGGAAATTACCAATTGTTGCTATAACCTGGCCAAACACATATTCTCTTGTATCACAAGATTAATGTTTATTTGTGCATTGTCCCTGTTTTAAATAAATACATTTCCAATTCCAATTCCAACAAGTGTGTGTCAGTGGGTAAACTGTGAAATGTCCATCAATCTGTAAAGCATTTTGGAGAAAAGCACTATACCATTCATCATTGACCACATAAGAAACCCCCAGGCCAGCTGGACCACCAGGGTACTTATCTCTGGTCCTGTCACCACAATCTGGTGATTTGGACCAATCAGATCTCTAGGAATGAGGCTGCATGGTGATGGGTGAGATTTTTTTATAATTTGACAGATGAAGTATGTGAGGATTGGTTGAGTTTGCTGAATGGAAACTCACATGATGGTATGTCAAAGGAATAGTCATATACTGTATACATTTATTATATAATTTCCCACATTGACTTATATATTGAATAATGAAAATATAATCATGTCTTTGATTTCAACATCAGAGCACAACTTGGAGTATAAGTCCTCCTTGAAGGTCCAGTAAATTAATTAACTTACTCTAATTTAAGAACTTCAAAATGCATAATTGAGGAAAAAAGTGTAAAGGACAGCAATTTCACCAAGGTTATACTTTTTCTCAGGTGTATTCTCTCAAAAATATATCTTAAAGGTACCCCTAATCACCCCCGTCGGTGCCTCAGTCCCTCCCACCTCTTCCCACATTGCTTGAAGAGGACTTTGATGAAGGTCATTCATAATGATTGTAATCGAAATGATTTTTAAATGACTCAGGGGATCGTGCGTCCAGTGGCACCTTCATACCCAGAAAATTGCATTACAAGGAAGTAGCTCAGCCCAGGGACACAAGCCTCCTCTGTCTCGACAGGCGACTGCAGCCTGCAGCTACGAGCCTTCAAAAGAACAATCAAGTGTGTCAGAATGGCAAACCAGAGGCAGATAAATGGTACAGCAGTTTTTTTTTTATTGCTGATCGCCAATCTTTACTCATTTAAGATGTATGATTTTTTTCCACCCTCTCCCTCTCGCTCTCTCTCTCATTTCTTGCCTGAGAAGCTGAGAACCTGGATTGATAATTGACACCTAGAGCAATGTTTAGGTGAGCCAAGGCCCCTGGAGATCACTGGGTCAATTTAGTTTTTCTCTGAAATGACAAACAATCTTATGGCTGGGAAATGCACAAAGATTTGCCCTGCTGTGCATTAACATATATAGTAGATTGGATGTTGCTTTTCTGCTCTATGTGTTGATTTTTTGAGGACATCATATGGTCGGCCACTGAGAGAGGAAAAGCGAGAGCTAGAGTGAGAGAGAGAGAGAGAGAGAGAGAGGGAAAGAGAGAGAGAGAGTGTGTGTGTGTATGGGAGGGTGTGCGATAGACACAAAGCACTTTAATTTATAGAAGAAGATACTATTTCAATCATAACATAAAGGAGAGAAGATCCACTGCAAAGAGTATTTTCATATATTTACCTCATCAGAAATGCATAGGCCTTTGAACTTCTTACGTTTAAAGTCCTTCAAATGTTTTTCCTTTTCATTTTAGGTTTAATTTTTTTCCCCTATCATCTTTTTAAAAACAAAGCTTTCAGTGAAAAAAAGATTCACATACTGGGGAAATTCAAGGCTGCAGATAAATCTCTGCATTCTGATTGGACAAGCAGCTTATCTTCTTCTATTAGTAGGCTGTGTGCTTCAAACTTCAGAACGTTCATCAGCGATTTAAATTTTGCTTATTTATGCGGTGTTAATCAGTTTAGCCTCCAAAAGAATTTGATTACACATCACAGGTGACAAATGGGTTTTGTCACCTCTGCACACAATCACATTTTCGACTCGAAAGTGAACATCTAATTTCAAACCTCCAGGGTTTTCATGTCTGTGGGCTACACTCCAAGGCAAGTCAAAAACGTGGTAAAACATGGGCTAAACTCGCAAACTGTGTAACATCTATTCATTTAATCCTGTGTAACGCATCTGCTTTGTGAAGACAATAGACCATGACGTCTGGATTTGTGAGTTAGAGCATCTTCCTCCATCTCTGGGATAAAGACCAATGCTCACATCACCGCCCATGGCATTAAATAGGAATATGTGGTTTTATAAATGGTGGGGCAAACGGTCTCAGGAAGACCTTTTCGTCTAATACTGTACACACAACCTCATACCCTCAGAATCCAGGTTTTATTCATAAAAATAAATCTAATCAGACACAACACTGTTCACATCCAATACATTAAGCTATTTATCTATAATATCTTACAAAGCAAAATATTATGTCGACTCGAAATATGGATGAAATTAGGATGAAGTGCTTCATATGTGAGGATGGAATCTTCCTTTAAGAAGTACCTTCTTGAGCCATCCTATAGCTTCCCTATAGCCATTATATAGCTTATAGTGATGAATAAGGACAGATGTTGACCATAGATATGGTTATAATTATAAATTACTGAGTGGTCAATCTGAATGCCTTTTTTTAGTGCTGAATGAGAAACAGAACCCATCATTATAACATTTTAAACTACAGTATCCAGGAGAGCTTGCAAGCATGACAGTTTTCCACAGACAGGGACAGACAAACATTGACTGACTGACATTGATTTTCACACTGACAGCTTCTTTCATATTCTTATCTCTGTCCCATAATGCCAAATTTGACCAAAAACTGTACGTACATTTCCTAGTGGACTGCAGTAAAAACAAGAGGTTTCCCATCCACATGTTAGTAGGCTATCTTTCACCATTCATTCAGCCATCACCACCACTGCTTCCTTCTCTTACAATGCCGCACTTCATATTACCCCCCAACACACACACACACACACACATCCTCTCCCTCTACCCCTCATCACTGCTTCCTTTAGCTCTACTCTTACAATGCATCACATCATCTCCCCATCCCTGCCTTATCACCACAACTGCTTCCTTAACCCCCCCCCCCCACCCCACCCCACCAGGTGTACTGTGCGACACACAATCATACTGTAATATATGTGTGGTCCCCCTGAGTGTCCTGCCCTCTGTGTCTCCTTCACAGACTCCGCACCTCAGACAGACTCAGCGGACAAGCCTGCGGTTCTGTCCCACAGCCAGCCATATTAATATGTCTGCTGTTTACACACATGCACACTTCACAGAGTCCGCATCTCAGACAGACTCAGCCGAGGAGCCTGCGGTTTATTCTGCTGATGCCTCACAGCCAGCCATACCAATATGTCTGCTGTTTACACTCCAACTACACTGCTGCCAATGCAAACACAGCATCAGTAATCACTTATCTGAGTACATTTGTGGTTTGATGTCAAATGTGATTAAGTCCCGGGATTACATTTATTTGCCATGGATCTCCAGATATCGGCTATGTCATTTGCTAGCAAAGTGTTGTGAATAAGCAGAGCTCGTCTGCAGGTGGGATCGAGTGGAATTGGATGGCATGAATTAGCATTTCCCCAATGTGTTTATGTTAGTCTTGATTTAATGCAAAATAGAAATGCAGATTTGTTTTTTACCACATTTATTAAAAATATATAAAATTTCATATATTACACTACAAAAAAACATACACAAAGAAAACGTACAGCATCAGGGAAGAGACACACAATTACTACAACAGCTATTTTTTCTGTGCTTTATTACTTCTTTATACTGGTTTTGATCCAACCCTGTAGGCCTGTATGACTGTGTCCACTCCATACCCAATACCGACTTCAACGGAACCTGCTCCCAATGGACATTCTATCTTACAATCCAAAACGGAACACCTCACTGTCTCTGGGATTGCTGACCGGTTACTCCTGTAACTCATCGTAGTTTTAACCACGCATCAACTGCATCTTAACACATAATTTTTTTGTATGTGAGGATCTACAAATGAACACAGAATATTATGTAGTGCTGATCAAAGACTGATCAGGTCTAATGAAGGGTTGCATTGACTGAGGGTCATCTGGTTTACTTTACCGGCAGTAGTTTACTGTGGCTTTACGCTCTGCTGTGTTACTTCATGGTCGTCATGCATCTAAATGGGCTCATATGAAGGGTTTTCATCCAACAGAGTAACACTGACCTTACCTGGGTGACAGTTTTGTCATGGACAATGTTACCACGAAAAGTTTGTTGTTCCCATACTGGTAAAGATTGTGAACTTGGTTTACAAATGTTGATGTCTAGAGTAAATGGTATTGTACACTCTAATAACACTGTCGCATGGTAGAAATGTTTAAATAAACACCGCTTAGAGAGAAATTAAATAGAGTAAATTCTACTTTAAATTGTTAACAAACCATATGGAAACCGTGTGTACTTTCTCAAAGGTTTAAACTGAAAAATACAGATTCACTCTGTAAATGAAATAAAATTCATACAATTGGGGAATATTGCCCTTAAAATAAAACATTCATTTAACCAATTACTGATTTTAGAAACTGCATTGTCTTTCTAATTCCTACTCAGACATGGCGTCTAGTTTTGTTTTCCTGTAATATCAAATTACAAGGTGAGTTTGGGAGCTTCTGTAGCCTGAGGGGCATAGGGGGCCAGATCCATTCTCAATCCAGAATCGGGATCAATGAGAGTTGGTCTGGTCTTAAACAGGCTACGGCTTCTTAGGCAAAATCTGCTGAAAACAACTGTCACACTATACACCCCTGTATTCATAGAAACACTAGGACAGAAGAAATACGGTGCTGTTTAATTTTATGAATTTTTAATTTAAACAAGAACTGGGCAAGAGACTTAATAAAGTGCAAATCAAACAAAATTTGATTGGTATAATGCCTGTCTACACATTCCAGTATTAGTCATCTTTAAGTGAGGGACCCTGGGTGATGTCACACTTATAAATAAGTTATAAGTTGCAAATGCATTTCAAGTTAATTCAACGTGTCCCGTATTGCTGTTTGGTCTTCAAGGCTGTTCATATGTTAGGTCCTCTATAGAGTGCTGCTTGGAATTGATTCTCAGACTCCTCAGAAATAAAGGGCAAACGATCGAATGAGTTATATTCTGAGTGAGTTAACGGAGGCACTTCACTGACTAATTCCTCTTGGGTTGTCCGGTTCACCTTTGAGGTATACGCTGTAGTAACTTACTCAATGCCAAAACAAGGATCCCCACCACTAAATAATGACCTTCAACATTCAGGAATACTTGAATTATCTTCAGGACAGGCCAATTACCAAAAAGGTACACACTCTGAGCTTTGTAGTCTCAATAGGGTGAGTTCACAACGACCAACAGTTTCAGACTCGATCAAATGGCGACTGTGAGCAGTGAGTGTGGGTCAGCACAGGGACTGTTGCTTTTCGAGAGTGTCCGTCTGTGTCACGGCGTAAAACTGACGCCGCCATGTTCTCAACACTGTGCACATCTGACAAATACTGAGCAAAGTCTCCACAAAATTAGAACAGACTAAAATGAAAGAAAAACAAACAAAACAAATCCATGACATGATAAAATCACGGTTAGCACAGAACTCTGAGAGAGCTTAAATAATTAACAACAGATTCATCATCAACATATCTTGAAGCAGAGGAGCCAGAACTGTCACATGGAAGAGCACACATCGTCAAATGATCATCTCTAATCTGAGAAGCGATAGCAGTTAACAAGTAACTAGACTGTACATAAGCATGTGTAACGATAGGTCTGTCCACTACTGGCTAACGTCCCCAGTTAGAAGAAGCGAAACTCAACATGGTCATGGATGCACTGTGACCCTTAGTACTTCTTCCCTGTACACTATTTACACACAAAACACATTAGCCAACCAGTGATATATAAATAAAACAGTGTTGTACTTCTCTGTCCTACAGGAAGCAACTTCTTCTGCTCAGGTCCTCCATGTTAAGACACATATTTGTGCAAAAAAGGGAGAATTATTATGTGTCCATTGCTTGCTGTTAAATAAAACACATAAAAAGTCTACTGTTACTTCTAATATTGCTTTTCAATACACGTTTCTCTTTTGTAATTTCGCAAAACAAAAATTCAAATGATATGAGATACTGGTACTGCATGACTTCAGATTCCAAGTGATATCAGGTGGCAATGATCCGAGAAGCTCGGAATGACGGGCCTCGGTTCTGAGGTGGTCCTGGAGGTAATTCGATCCGTTGAATGAGGTCTGAAAAAAGTGCTATACATTCAGCCCAGAAACACTTGACGCACACGCAGTCTGCTGCCTTGCCTGGGAATGTGCCACACTTTTCACCAAGTCTCTCGCCCATGCATCGTCTTACTCTCCCCCGAAAAGAAGAAGAAGAAGAAGAAGAAGAAGAAGAAGAAGAAAAACGAGACCATGAAAGCGCTCAAAAGTGGAGCCAGGAGCTAACAACCCTGCAGCTGCTGCTCCATCTGTCTGCCATTTTCGTTCCTCCGTTTCCAACGAGCCACTTCCCTTTTTGTTCCCTTTTCTGTTCAATAAATATGTGTTCGCAGTGGTAAAAAGTGCTAGGCTACGCAGTCCTGCGGGGTGGCCGGGGACATGGCATCAGATTGGCACTGCCACGTTAATCATCTGAACTCTCATCTCCTGGATGCTGTTCAGGATCTTCTTCTGGTGCCCAGCGAGATTCACCCCCACTCTCCTCAGGTCACTGTGGACAGACACAAAAACAACGGATCAAGAGAGAGATACACATCTTACTCAATGGAGAGAAAGACCTCCTAATCCCTCAGAGCAACTATTGTCATTGTATACTAGAGTAGCTTCGTTATTCTGTTTTAAAGTATATATTTTTTTGCCCATTTTGCCATGCTGATAGGACAGTAACGAGTGACAGGAAGCGAGTGGAAGAGAGAGATATAGGGTAGGAACAGGAAATGACCAGGGGTTGGATTCGAACCTGGGTCCCTGGGGACCAGAATGTGGAATGGCCATTTGTGCCACAGCGCCACCTAGAGTAGCTTCCACAGCGCCACCTAGAGTAGGATGAACATATGGCATGCAGGGCCGATGCACTCCAAAGCCGCTAGAACATACAGATAATCTACTTTACTTGCCTTATACTGTAGGACCACAACAGGTCACTTGTTAAAATCGAACCACACTGCAGTGCTTTAACATCTGCTTTGTTATCAACATACTGAATAGCAATAATTATTCAGTACACTGACATCCCCCACCTCCGTATGTGTGGAGGTGTAAGATTAGGACACAACTTATCGGATAAGTGTGATAAGGTTTTTAGACTTACAGCACAGAATGTATAAAACTTTCCTCATAAGAAAAAAAGACAGTCACACACACACACACACACACACACACACACACACACACACACACACACACACACACACACGCACACACACACACACAGACACTCTGACCTGCGAAGGCTGAGACTTACTCCAAGGTCATCTGTGCGACCACGTCCATTGAAGTGTATCCACTTTCTATGAACAGCTCTGCGTATCGACCCATCTTCACAGCCTCCAGCCATTCCCCTACAGATCGGTAGACTGCACACTCGCCACTCTCCTGCTCCACTAATAAATTGGACACCCTGTGGGGAAGACAAATGGACAAGCCGGCTCAACGGATGCATAAATCTCACCGCTGAGCATCTATGGCCAAAGATGAAGCCGTTATACAGACAACTTCATTTTACTGGCACCGTAATAATTAACTGAGACACGGCAATAAGCAGGATGAGAGAAAAACAACGACAACACGAAAAACATAAATGACACGGATGTCATTAAGGGGAACTACTCTTCTGTTAAATGATTTATCTGATGACTTGGCCACCGTGCTCCCTCCTGGTGTTTCTGATCAAACAACCAGAGCGAGCAACACCGAGAGCTGCTGTGAATAACAGACCCAGAAGGTAATTTGCTATATTTGGAAGTTCATTATATTTAGAAAAATAAAAATTCAATATTCAAATCAATATTACAATTACTATTTAAGGGTCTGGAGATTTTAAGATTACAATACAATGACACATAATTACACAGCATGTTTGTAATTTGGCGTCAGAAAATTCAAATCACAGTGCTATTAAACAGCACGACTGTATAATTGCATTAACTATTATAATTACCATGAGGGTAAATGATTTTTGCTTCTGTGCAGAAATACATATCAATCCACAGGACTGGGTGGCATATAATTCGTATAATTGGAAGTCATTTGTGCTGTGTCACTTTTGATCACTTGGAGGTTACATCACGAGACACTAGCGGTTATTTGTTAAAAGTGTCATTAAATCTTGATGTCTTGTGACAGCCGTGCACAGCACTGTTACAAACTGGCTTATCTGAAACTTGCATAAATTACACAGTCTTCATGTCCGCCATCTGGGCCAATGGGACGCAACATGTGACGGCTCACTCCATTGCAGTCCCGTTTGAGAGGGAGCCCATCTCACAGCCACAGTGGCCAAGGGGGCAAATCCCACAGCTAGAGTGGGCAGAGGGGCAGATAATACGGCCCCAGTGGACAGAGGGGCAGATAACA
>NW_027468609.1:14303718-14318718 GCF_046254945.1 Alosa pseudoharengus | reverse complement strand
TTTGACGTGATAAAACACATACACACACACACACATACAGATGGAACGGAAGGCTGAGAAGTCAAGGGTGAGGGAACACAGGGGATTCTGATTGAATGTGTGGAAATTGTTTGCAAGTGTGTGTATGTGTTTCTATATGTGCGTCTGTGTGTGTGTGTATGTGTGTGTGTGTGTATGTGTGTGTGTTTGTGTGTGTGTCTGTATGTGTGTGTGTGTGTGAGTAAGCGGGGGAGAGCTTAGAAGGGCTGCTAATTGGTGTCCTGCAGTGGAGTTTTCAGATGCTGACGGAGTGCATCGCGTGAGGCGGGTGTGTATTGGCATCTTACTCCGTGAGACACGCAGACAGCTCAGACAGGCCCAAACACACACACACACACACACACACACTTATGCACACACAGCTGCCACTTCAAAATAGGAGTGTGGATATGATGAGGTAAATAATCACAGCGCAGCAAAAAAAAAAAACCCAATGTGTCTGAATGCCAACACTCTAATTATCGGTGTTTGGGCGGAGAAATGTGTCCAGCACTTCATTTCCAGCCTATTAATAGCTACTGCTGTACCACAGAGCTCGTGAGGAGGGGACTGCCAGGCAATATTTAGCACATGTGTGAAAACCGCCATCTCAACGCCTCCTACTCACACACACACACACACACACACACACACACACACAGACACACACACACACACACACACACACACACATACATCCACTCCATTGTCCAGCTGTAGAGAAGATTGTTGGTGAGCTCAGCAGCTGGACGAGACAGGCAGACAGACAGGCAGGCAAATAGACAGACAGAGACAAACACACAGACAGACAAGCAGACACAGACAGACAGACCTAGAGATAGAAAGACAGACAGACAGACAGACACAGGCAGACAGACAAACAGACAGACAGACACACACACACACACAGGGGTTGGGGGCTGCAATGGGAGAGGAATCACGGAAGGTTCAGGTCGAACAGATGGCCCAGGACAGTCAACGGGCCTGTCGGTCAGTCCTCCCTGGGCCGACCTGAAACACACACACACACACAGGGACACACAGGGACACACACTTGCATGTGTGCAGTCACATACCCGCGTGGTGTAGGCCGCCTCAGGGTCATCCTCCAGCACGCGCGACAGGCCGAAGTCGGACACCTTGCACACCAGGTTGCTGTTGACCAGGATGTTGCGTGCGGCCAGGTCGCGGTGCACGTAGCCCATGTCGGAGAGGTAGCGCATGCCCGACGCGATGCCTCGCAGCATCCCCACCAACTGGATCACCGTGAACTGCCCGTCATTTTTCTGACCAATCACAGCACAATCAAGGCCCACAATTAACTCTGGCTTAAAGTACAGAGTGCCATTTAATTACCGCGCGAGGCGCCTGCCCGCCCGCCTGAGAGCAGTGTGTGTGTGTGTGTGTGTGTGTGTGTGTGTGTGTGTGTGTGTGTGTGTGTGTGTGTGTGTGTGTGTGTGGCTCTAAGACCTGGAACTGACACTAGATTTGCACATCATTTGCAGTCAGAGTTAATGATGAGCTATTTAAAGAGCTATTTCAAGTGTAATGCAAAGAACATTATATCACAACTAGGATGACCTATGCTATGAGCAGGACCTAAACGATGATAGATTAAACAAGTTACCCTCAGGAATGTGTCAAGAGATCCATTTTCCATGTACTCCGTTATGATCATCACAGGTTTACCTAAATAGAAAAATAAAAAGTCCGAATAAGCACTAACAATGCAAAGAAATACAACAATGATTTTTTTTTCTTTAAACTTGCAACATATAGACATAACATATGCATATATACGTTATCTCCATGGTTGACCATATCGCCAGTGATATACTGTATGTCTACTGTGAGCACACTACGGGCGAAACAGGCCACTCACTCTTAGTGACCACACCCTCCAGGTGTATAATGTTGGGGTGGTCGAACTGCCCCATGATGCTGGCCTCTCCCAGGAAGTCCCGCCTCTGCTTCTCAGTGTAGCCGGCCTTCAGCGTCTTAATGGCCACCGGGAACTCTCTCTTCCCAGGAAGCCTGAGAGGGCCACAGCACACCTCTCCAAACTCACCTGAGGGAGAACAGACAGGTGTGAGAATACATAAGTACGCACACACACACACACACACACACACACACACACAACAAACATACACAAACAGCACACCTCTCTAAACTCACCTGTGGGAGAACAGACAGGTGTGAGAATACATAAGTACACACACACACACACACACACACACACACACACACACACACACAACAAACATACACAAACAGCACACCTCTCCAAACTCACCTGGGGGAGAACAGACAGGTGTGAGAATACATAAGCACACACACACACACACACACACACACACACACACACACACACACACACATACAGCAAACATACACACACACATACAGCAAACATACACATACAGCACACCTCTCCAAACTAACCTGGGGGAGAACAGACAGGTGTTAGAATACATAAATACACACACACACACACACACACACACACACACACATACAGCAAACATACACACACACATACAGCAAACATACACATACAGCACACCTCTCCAAACTAACCTGGGGGAGAACAGACAGGTGTGAGAATACATAAATACACACACACACACACACACACACACACACACACACACACACACACACACACACACACACAGACAGACATGCACACACACATGCGTGCTCATGTGCACACACACACACAAATACACACACTCAGAGGGAGAAACAGAGAGAATTAGAATAAGCGAGAGATGGATAGAGGAGGATAGAGAGAGAAAAAAGGATAGAGGTGGATAGAGAGAGAGGAGGATAGAGAGGTTATAGACAGCCTCTGTGACTATAAAAAGCCTGAGAGGGAAGGAGAGAGGAAGGAGGGGACAGAGAAGGAGAGAGAGAGATAGAGAGAGGGGGGGGAGAGAGAGAGAGAGAGGAGAGAGAGAGAGAGAGAGAGAGAGAGATAGAAGGAGAGAGAGAGGGGGAGAGAGAGAGAGAGAGAGAGAGAGAGAGAGAGAGGGAGGGGGGGGAGAGTGTGAGGGGGGGAGAGAGAGGGGGGGGGAGAGTGAGTGACACACCAGCATCCCTCTTTTGCTCTGCTTGCACACCGCACCCACCACACACACACACACACACCATACAAGCACCACACACACACACACACCGCACCCACCACACACACACACACACACCATACAAGCACCACACACACACACACCGCATCCACCACACACACACACACACCATACAAGCACCACACACACACACACCGCACCCACCACACACACACACACACCATACAAGCACCACACACACACACACCGCATCCACCACACACACACACACACCATACAAGCACCACACACACACACACCGCACCCACCACACACACACACACACACCATACAAGCACCACACACACACACACCGCATCCACCACACACACACACACACCATACAAGCACCACACACACACACACCGCACCCACCACACACACACACACACCATACAAGCACCACACACACACACACCGCACCCACCACACACACACACACACCATACAAGCACCACACACACACACACCGCATCCACCACACACACACACACACCATACAAGCACCACACACACACACACCGCATCCACCACACACACACACACCACACAAGCACCACACACACACACAACGCACCCACCACACACACACACACACACCATACAAGCACCACACACACCGCATCCACCACACACACACACACCATACAAGCACCACACACACACACACCGCATCCACCACACACACACACACACCATACAAGCACCACACACACCGCACCACACACACACACCATACAAGCACCACACACACACACACACACACACACCATACAAGCACCACACACACCGCACCACACACACACCATACAAGCACCACATACACACACACACCGCACCCACCACACAGCCACACCATATATGCACACACACACACACACACACACACACACACACACACTGAACCCACACAACCACACCATACACACCATACAAGCAAGCACAACACAACACTTACAAGCAAAGTGGCACACAGCACTCAGATACACTAATACCACAGACACCACAGACGGACGGTGTTTGTCCTCATAAAGACCCTCGGTATGAGTCACACACACACACACACGCCGTGTGGAGTGGTGTGGCGCCAAATGAGGAGTCGAGTAGGCCACCACAGACGCCCCCCCCCCCCCACCTCCCAGTCCACTACAGCATTAACATAATTCACTCACCGGCACCGATCACTCTCTCGATGGTGATGCATGATACATCAATCTCTTTGGCAAACTCGTGGACGGCCTGGTTGGGGTCCTCGTAGGTGTGAGGATCGATGTATGTGCGCACCCCGGGGAACTTGACTGTGAGGAGAGAGGGAGCAGAGAAAGAGAGAGAGTGAGGGAGAGAGAGAGAGAGGAGGAGGGGAGGGGAGGGGATGAAAAGAGATTTTCTGAGGGGTCACTTCACAGTTTTTCCTTAGAGGAGAGTTACGCAACACTACATGAAAAAGGTGTTTATGTCTGAAACACACAGAGTGGAAAGGAGCAGTGGCTGAAAAGCTGGTAGCGAGACGAGACAAGATAGAGACGAGACAAGATAGAGACGAGACGAGAGTGGCTCAAAGACATTTCACACTTTCATTTCACTTCCTCTCCATTCATATTCATACTCCAAATTACACATTTCCAATTAGGGATTATGGGGTTACAACGCTCAACACTACACCAATTATGGATTATGGGGTTACAACGCTCAACACTACACCAATTATGGATTATGGGGTTACAACGCTCAACACTACACCAATTAGGGATTATGGGGTTACAACGCTCAACACTACACCAATTATGGATTATGGGGTTACAACGCTCAACACTACACCAATTAGGGATTATGGGGTTACAACGCTCAACACTACACCAATTAGGGATTATGGGGTTACAACGCTCAACACTAAACCAATTAGGGATTATGGGGTTGCAACGCTCAACACTACACCAATTAGGGATTATGGGGTTGCAACGCTCAACACTGCACCAATTAGGGATTATGGGGTTGCAACGCTCAACACTGCAACAATTAGAGATTATGGGATTACAACACTTAACACTAAACCAATAGAAACATCACATAGCTTCTAATTAGGGAATATGGGGTTACAACACTCAACACTACACCAATTAGGGAATATGGGGTTACAACACTCAACACTAAACCAATAGAAACATCTCATAGCTTCCAATTAGGGAATATGGGGTTACAACACTCAACACTAAACCAATAAAAACATCTCATAGCTTCCTGACAACATTGCAGATTTCCACTCATCAGTACAGTGTTTTCAATGATTGGCTGATGCAGCACACACGCATTTCACTAAGATGATGTGTGTGCTGCCAGTGAATACACACTAAGAGAACCGAGATGAAGTACTGTAGGGCAAGTGTGTGCGTGTGTGTGCGTGTGTGTGTGTGTGTGCGTATGTGTGTGTGTGTGTGTGTGTGTGTGTGTGTGTGTGTGTGTGTGTGTGTGTGCAAGCGTGTGTTTGAATGTGTGTTTGTGGAGAGGGCAGCATGTCATAACAAAGTCTGTGCAGCCTCTCTCCCACACTAGAGAGAGAGAGAACGAGAGAGAGAGAGAGAGAGAGAGAGAGAGAGAGAGAGAGATACTGATGCATGATGGTGAGGATGAGGATAAGGGGTTGGTTCAAGTGTACTGAACTCTCCATGACCCCCTTGTGGAACATAGACGGTAGGACTGTGTGTGTGTGTGTGTGTGTGTGTGTGTGTGTGTGTGTGTGTGTGTGTGTGGTGTGTGTGTGTGTGTGTGTGTGTGTGTGCGTGCGTGCGTGTGTGTGTGTGTGGTGACTTACTGTGGCCATTGTGGAAGTGCATTTTCTCCTCCTCAGGGTCCTGTTTAGCCTTGCTGTAGCCACAACGTCTGGGATAGAAATAACACAACACACACACACACACACACACACACACACACACACACACAAGACATAGAGAGAGAGAGAGAGAGAGAGAGAAAGAGTGAGATATACATCACTTTCACATCAGTCTGTGTGTTGCTGTCAACAGCCTCCTCTCACAAAACAACACTTACAATGGCACGGTCAGTCCAGAGCCGGTAGCCACGCTGTCTCAGGACAGTGTGGCTAATTCAACAGACTCAGTGTGTGTGTGTGAGTGTGTGTGTGTGTGTGTGGATGGAGCACTCAGAGTGGCCCGAGGGCACTTGGGAGAGAGCACCCAAGGGCGGATGCACTGACAGTGGGCACCTACAGATATGGTATGGATGTAGGACTACCAACACAAGCACAGAATGGCATGTTATGCCTAAAAATATGGTATGAATGTACGACTACCAACACAAGCACAGAATGGCATGTTATGCCTAAAAATATGGTATGGATGTACGACCAACACAAGCACAGAATGGCATGTTATGCCTAAAAATATGGTATGGATGTACGACCAACACAAGCACAGAATGGCATGTTATGCCTAAAAATTGGTGTTTGATTGGTGTTAAAAATTGGGATTGATAACCCCAGTATGCAAAAATGGTGATAAAATGAACTCAAATAACTATCGTTGGATCTGTGTCATGAGTATTCTTGGTAACATTTTCTGTAGTATACTGGAAACAAGAATACTTACCTTCTTGGATAATAAGAACATTTTATGCAAAAGTCAGATAGGCCTTCCTGAATTTAGAACCACCGACATCTATACCCTCCACTCACTTACTGAACAGTATGTATAAAAAACAAATAAAGGAAAGATCTATGCATGCTTTGTTGATTTTAAAAAGGCCTTTGATTCAGTAGCATTCACGAGAGCATGCTACTAAAAATTATTGAGAGTGGTATATAAGGCAATGTCTACTCTATAATAAAATACATATACCAAGAAAATACATGTTGTAATAAAATTAATAACACCAGAACAAAGTTCTTTAAGCAGGGTAAAGGAGTTAGGCAAGGTTGCAGCTTAAGTCCAATACTCTTTAATATTTTCATCAATGAGCTAGCTGTAGCAATCAACAAATCAACATCTCCTGGACTTGTACTTGACACAAATATAGTCTCCTGGAATTGTACTTGAGCACAAATATAAAATGCCTTCTCTTTGCAGATGTTTGATGCTTAAGGTTCCTCGTATCCACACTGAGTTGGGAAAGTCGGCCTTTTGTTATGGTGCCCCTATTTCCTGGAATAATCTCCAATGTAACATAAAAATGAACTCTCTACTTTCCTATAATCAATTCAAATCTGTAATCACAAACCTTCCTATGTCAAATTGTACCTGTTTTATGTCAATTTTATTTTATTATTGTTATTATTTTATTAATAATATTTTCTGTATTATTATTTCCCTTCCCTTAAAACCTGGCTGACAAAGCACAAAGGACAAATTTCTTAATTAAAAAACAGCTTTATAAATTCAATCCACCAACTAAAATATTTGGTATTGCTATTTACCTTAAGATGTATCTGCAAGTGTAGGCATATAATATGTGTTTACAATAATACGTTTTTTTTTGTTTTGTTTTTCTACAGTATAGCAATATTGCTGAAGCTATTACTGTCCTTTTAATACCATACCATTTATCAATTTATTATTATTATAATTATTATTATTATTATTATTATTATTATTATATTTGTTCCTTATCTCTATACCAATACTAATGTAAAGTTGATTATTAACATGTTAAACTTGTAGCTTTGGCAACAATGACTACTCGTTCATGCCAATAAAGCACCATTTGATTTGATTTGAAGAGAGAGAGAGAGAGAGAGAGAAAGAGAAAAAGGGGGTTATGTTGAGGGGCGTAAAATAAACATCCTGAAGCTACTCTGAGCACTCGTCTGCCTCATTGCTGCGGCCCCCGTCAATATTATGACAGAGTGCTAATACTCGCACAATTGTAACATGACTCTGTTGATCTTCCGTCCACACTGCCTGGCCCATGTGACTTTTCTCTTCCCCCCTGTTTCCGGGGCGTGTGTGTGTGAGTGTGTGAGTGTGTGTGTGTGTGTGTGTGTGTGTGTGTCGATGTGTGTGTGTGAGAGTGAGTGTGTGTGTGTCTTGGTGTGTATGTGTGTGTGTCTGTGTGTGTGTGTGTGTGTGTGTGTGTGTGTGTGTGTGTGTGTGTGTGTGTGTGTGTGTGTGTGTGTGTGTGTATGAATGCTGGTGCATCTCTCAGCAGATTATTTCTGTTTGGATGAAAACTGGGGGCTTCCTGGTTGAAGGGGTGAAGTGGGGGTGGGTGGGGCAATGATTGTTCTCCTGCGTGTATTTTGGGCCGTCAGGCCAGGTCCTATCAGAGGGCGCTCGATCCTAATCCAGTACACACACACACACACACACACACACACACACACACACACACACACACACACACAGCCCTAATCCAGCAGGATTCAGCTGCGGTCGTGTGTCCCCCAGGGGAGAGCTCAGCTCAGCATTCGGTTCACTGGAGTCCGTGAGTCAGACGACACTGCTCACACACACACACACAGACACAGTAACTTCCTTCCTGTGTTCCGGTAACTTTCAGTAACTTCCTGTGTTCCACTTCGAGGGGCTTTTAATTTGGCCCCCCAACTCACACACTATACCACAATCACACACACACACACACACACAGCATCCCCTATCAGCTTATCCATGACATGAATAACCACCCCCCCACACAAAAACACACACTCCCTGTTGCATCTCGTGCGGCTTGCTCCACAAACGGTCGGACAACTAACGGCAAACAAAACGTCAAACAAAACGTGCAAATATTGACCGGGCGCTCACTGCAGTGCGGAGAGGAGAGGACACACTGAACCCCCAGCTGTTTGCCCTCTGTGCATAATGCGTCTGGACGTTCTGCTCCACTGCCCAAAGAGACGCTTCGTTCCCGTCTGGCCGTCACCAGAAATGATGGCAGAGCACCCGGAGCAGACGTCTGCAACCCCCCCCCCCCCCCCAACCACGCACACAGACACACACACACACACACACACACACACACACACACACACACACGTCTGCCACAGAGACACACTGTGGAGGACCAGAGGCCACAGCAGTAAACATCTGCATTGTCCTCCTGTGGTAGAAGTGCCCCTCTCCCTCGCCACACACACACACACACACACACACACACACACACACACACACACACACACACACACACACACACACACCACATGTGTCTCACTGTGGATGGCCAGACGCCACAGAAGTCCCCTCCCCCGCAAAATCAAATCAAGCCACTGTGTTGTTGTGAGGGCCTTACTGAGCGTCCCTCCAATAGCTGCAACGAGTTCAGGCCTTTAGCTGTGCCGGCCTTTTGCAGGACATCAATGAAATTGTAATTCGGTGAATTGAGATGGCCTCATAGAGATGGGGCTGGGTGGTGTGGTGTGGGGTGGGCTGATGTGGTTTTTAAACGACTGCGAGGGGGACCTCAGGGCTGTGGCAGATGGAAGTGACCCTGACCCTTCGCCATGCATCATTTACATCTCATTTGAGAGGCCAGAGAGAGGGGAGAGCGACGAGGCCATGGTGTGTGTGTGTGTGTGTGTGTGTGTGGGGGGGGGGTCTTGCCCTCGCATCCTCCAAATGGGACACTTACCATTTATTTCTACCCAGCGATAAGCGCAAGCGAGATGTGTGTGTGCGTATGTGTGTCTGTGTGTGTGTGTCTGAACGCGTGTCTGTGTGTGTGTGTGCATATATGTGTGTCTGTGTGTGTGTGTGTGTGAGGGGGGGTGGTCAGCGCCTTGCGTGGCCATCCCTGACAGATTCCACTGCACACCTACTGTTTTAAAAATGAGGGGGGCCAGGTGCCTGCCGAAGGTTAGAGAGGAGTCAAGGCAGCGAGATAACTGACAGCCCATAAACTAATGCGCCTTCAGCGATTTGTTTCAGATGCCGGTGTCCTTCGGGGAGGGGGGTGGGCGGGTGGGTGGCGGGGGAGGGAGGGGAGGCACATGTGAAACAGCAGCGCGGGCCTCAGGCTGGGCTGTGTGAAGGCTGGTCAGCGGTGCTCTGGTGTCGTCCAGCACTGAGCCGTAGATCTACGGGTGGCTGGACAGGGCGACAGGAGAGAATTAAAGGTGGCGCTCAAGTTCAAGGACAGAGGAGGAGAGCGAGACGAGAAGGAGGAGGGAGAGGAGAGCCACAGGAGTCCGTCCGATCAAACGGTCAGGCACGAGGCAAGAGCCAGAGGCCGCAGACCCCCTCTGTGCTCCAGATTCTAGTGATGGGCAAATTAAGCTTTGGTGAACCACTGAACTACAGCAGTGTGAACCTAGCGACACTAGCTGAAAAGCAAAAAGATGGCCGCCACACATACATTTTTCAACATAAAAGTCCTTAGCAAACCAATATTTTTGGTTACATATACTGGTTTGGGTAAGGACTTTTATGTTGAAAAATCTACATGTGGCAGCCATATTGGATTTTTTCATTAGTGTCGCTAGCTTCACACTGCTGTGGTTTAGTGGTTCACCAAAGCTTCATTTGCCCACTACCAGATTCTGCCCGCTGGCAGCCCTTCCTCTGGAGACAAAAGACGCCGCTGTCGCCCCAACGCTGGCGCTTTCTGGGTGCTTGTCTTTCTCTCACTTTCTGGGTGCTTGTCTTTCTCTCACTTTCTGGGTGCTTGCCTTTGACATTTACTGAGCTCTGACTCGCGATAGAACGCTCCGTTGACTAAACGTGCCAAAACGTTAAATGCAAATGTCATTTCCTGCCAAGCATAAATGCAACACATTCGAGGCTGTCTCATCTGTATCTCTGTAGCAGCGAGGTGATGTTATCAGGGCCTCATGAGAGTGGTTTTATTAAAGGCCGAGGGCTTTGAAATGAAAAAGGGGTGGTGGCTAGTGAAAAATTGATGGACAGCTGCCAGACTCCTGAAATTGCACTTTGCGATATTCCAACAGCGTTTTATTACCGGCAGATAAAGTGCTTCTCCATTTGTTTCCCTCACCGGTGCGGAGACAATGCCACGACGTGGCCGATGCCGATGTGTCTGTTTTAAGACGCTCTGTCTGCCATGCAAAGTAGGACGCCATGTGTGCGAGCAGGATATTGTTGCTGGGTCAGTTTCCTGTGCAGCCATTGTAAAACACGATCGCGAGAGAAAATCTCCCCAAAAGACTGTTTACATTAAGAGGCCGGAGCAGCGCTTCCCACAGAATCACTGAATCTAATAAGTACAAAGCACGCGGTTATGGGTTTGCCCCCACCGCCACAAAGGAGAATGAACACATCTCGAATCACGCTCTGAAGCACCACTATATTATATCTGGCCTGGCTAACAAAATGATCAAATAGAAAATGTGATTCACAACATTTTATGTCCCCTTTCCATTGGGAAACTACTAAAGGAGGAACAGTAACGTTAATTACAACAACAAAAACAAACACAAACAAATGCTCTCTGGGGATGGGCCCATCTTAAAGATGCAACACACTCTGATCTCTTAACCCATCTTGCCAATCATCACATGGAACTCTAAATACATCTACGGATTCATCATCACATGGAACTCTTAATACAGTGTTTCCCATACATCGACTTATTTGTGGCGGCCCACCACAATATCAACATTGACCACCACACAATGATTTTCCAGGTTGTACTAAAAATTGTGCTTAAATCTAGTTCAATCTACCACGTTGTGCTAATTTGTTAAAAACTGTTCAAGCTAATTCTGCAAACCTGCCACCACAAATAGAATTCAATTCTGTGGGAAACACTGTAATACATCTATTATCATCACATGGAACTCTTAATACATCTTGCCATCATCACATGGAACTCTTACTGTAGCCACACACCATCAGAGTTCCACCCTGTGTCCTACACATGACCCCTGCGACCCCTGTGACCCCTATGGTGCTTTAGAGACAGGTCATGGGACTCTGAGAGATGTCTGCCCGGGCCCCGGGGGGTGTTTTTGGTTCCTGTTTACTGCAAAATGTCGTGTGTGTGGGCTGTGTGAAGCCAGGGGTGTGTGTGTCAGTGACAGTGTGTGTGTGTGTGTGTTTGTGTATGGTGGTGACAGTGAGTGTGTGTGTGTGTGTGTGTGTGTGTGTGAGTGTGTGTGTGTGTGTGTGTGGCGATGACAGTGTGTGTGTTTGTGTGTGGCGATGACAGTGTGTGTGTGTGTGTGTGTGTGTATGGTGGTGACGGTGTGTGTGTGTGTGTGTGTGTGTCTGTATGGCGGTGACAGCGTGTGGATGGTGTACACATGTTGGGCTTACCGTCCGCTGAGGAGGAAGCCGGTGACCAGTGCGAGCAGGATGATTCCGACGGTCACGGCCACGGCGATGATGGGGACCTGGCCCTGCTCACTGGACGCCGCTACTGCTGGGACAAAAGCAGGAAGAGGCCGTCAGCAATGAGGACCAGACGTGTGTGTGTGCGTGTGTGGGTGTGAGTGTGTGTGCTGGTTCACGGGGACGTCCCTGTCACTCATCTACTTGGCCCCACTGCTGCCAAAACATATCACACTACAGCTCCAGACACACACAAACACACACACACACGCACGCACACACACGCACACATGCACACACACACACACACACACACACACACACACAGACAGACAGACATGCATTCATACACACATATGTACACACAAACACACACATACAGTACACACACACATACACGCGCGCCAAATCAACCCCCACAATTCCTTGGCCACTTGCCTCTCGCAGAAATAATTTCTTTGCATTGTTAGCAGCTGTCGTGTGGGAACAGAATGCACCCAAACAAAAGGCACAATTAGGCTTTATTTTTCTGTTGATGTTATTCTTATGGGGAGGGTAGCGGAGGGTGGAGTGCTCACTAATCAGCGCTAACAATGAGAGCTAATCTTGTGCATGGGCTTTGCCATGTGGGTTGATTTGTCTTGCGCATGGTCAAGGGGAACTGGAGAGTTTTAGGGACATTTGGAGAGATCTGGAGAGCGGGCCGAGGGGGAACGGCTGCGCCCAGAGAGTCTGTGCTTACGGTAAGGGCTGGTGTCGAACTCGAAGCGCCGGCTGAAGCCGCCGTACCCCGCGGAGGTCCGAGCTCGGATCTGGAAGATGTACGCAGACGAGGGCTTCAGGCCGTCCGTCACGATGGCCGTCTCCTTCGACTTGATGATGGTGTAGCTGGTCTCCTGATCCTGTGACGGCAGTAAGGAAGAAGGAAAACCACAGCCATAAAAACTAATGGAAAAGAAAATGTGTCTGTCTGTCTGTCTGTCTCCCCCTGAGGTTATGGGCCACAGGGTCGTATCACTTTCCTGTGTCTGCCTGTCGTGGGTCTTAAGCACCACGTTAAATGGGCCCCCGTCCATTAGTCCAGGCCACAGAAGAGGGGTGGTGGTGGTGGTGGGGGTTGCTTCTGTCTTTTTCTTTCCTTCTCTATTTCTTTCTTTATTTCTACTATTCCTCCTCTCTCTTTTCTGTACCTCCTGCGCTCTCTGTTTCTCTCTCTCTCCTGCCCCCCTCTCTCTCCCTCTCTTTTTTCTCTCTCTTTTTCCCTTTCTCTCTATCTTTCTTTCTCCATCTCTCTCTCTCTATCCCTCTCTCTTTCTCCCTCTCTATCTTTCTCCCTCTCTCTTTCTCCCCCCCTCTCTATCTGTCTCCCTCTCTCTCTCTCTCTCCCTCTCTCTTCCACCGGTGCTGCTCCTAAAGCATCCTCATATCAGTGCTTCCCAGACCATGGACATACATGCTCTGATGTCATATAGCTGAGCTCCTCTATTCCAGCCTGATCCCCTTCCACCCCATTTTGAAATACGCCCACCCCACACACACACACACACACACGCACAATACACACCCGCACAAAACCCCCCGTCCTCGCTGAAGCCTTCAAATGCCCCCCACAATCCCCCCCTGTCCTCCCTAAAGCCGTGCGCTGACGCTGACAGGCAATCAGAGGAAGGGATCAGTGCAGGTTTTGGTTTCAAGCTTTTGTGAGCTTCTCCTGCCTCCTCCTCTGCCGCTGCCGCTGCCGCTGCCTCTGCTGCTCTCGTCTGCCAACGCCACAGCCTGAGGGGACTCGGGAGCTAAATCTCCCAGCCGCCCGCCTGCCTGCGCATAACGCCTGTACCCTTGCCAAGTCACCTACGCAAGGGGCAGAGAAAGGGGGATTTTTTTTGCTCTGGGAAGATCTGGGATTGTGGTGTCAATTCAAGGGCGGTTTAAAACCAAGGCCCACTTGAGGCGTGCGTGCCGCGATCCTGACAAGTGCAGTAAAAAAGGTGACGCCAAAGCCATCAATCAGTTTCGCGGCTTCTATTGTTCAGGTAATGATGTGTCACCTGCTTGAAACAGGAGATAACTGCTCAATTGCTTTTGGTTTACACCTCCGGTCTCGCCATTACACTCAATAGCCATGCAAACATTAATCATTTCACTTCATCATTGGGAAGGCGAAACAGTATTCAAGTTGCTGCGGTTACAACAACTCATTTAAAACATCGAGTGACATTGAGCCCTGGTGAGGTTTGCGATGGTAATTTACCTTTTCAAAGTACTTGATCTCGTATTCTAGGATGATGCCGTTGGGGCGGTCGGGCTCCTGCCAGGACAAGGCGATGCTGTTTTTGCCCGTTTGGCCTTTCTTCACCACGGTGATGGGCGAAGGTGCTGAGGAGAGAGAGGGAAGGTAAATTAAAAAATAAAATAGTTCCCTTCAGTTTTCGCTTCAAATCAAGGGGAGCTGTTTCATGGGTTTCAGATGGCATGTTACTATGATGCAATGTTTTGTAATTGCCGACAGACAAGTCACAGGCGAAGACGTCCGTGCCATTTGTGTTTTGTGCATGTTTCTTCTCTGACTGTCTTAATCCACCATCTACTCTACATAATCACCAGGCACTTCACAT
>NW_027468609.1:14281218-14298718 GCF_046254945.1 Alosa pseudoharengus | reverse complement strand
AAGAAATCATGTTCATTTCAAATACTTATATCACTGACAACAGTAGTCCAGCCAGGATATTGTCATTTAAAAAGTGAAGTTGCAGCCCTCAACTGTTGTTGATGTTGTGTTTTGTCATGTCATGTTGTGTTTTGGCCTGATGCGCCACCCTCCACCTATCTACTAATGACGAAGTCAGTAGTGTTTCGCCATCCGCGTTGGCAACCTGGAGTCAGGGGGGAGGAGGAGGGGATACACCGCTCTTCAGTATTTTGAAAGTGATTGCAGTACCAGTTTTGGCCACAATCTTACATATGGTTCCTTTAAGTGAAGTGAAGGTGTTGTTCCCCGTTTTCAGCTCTCTTAAGGAAAGACGCGGGGGAGACAGAGGCATTCGTGCTCTAAGCCTCCACGAGCTGCCCTTCATACTGGCAGGACAAAAGGGGGAAAAGACTGGACACAGCTGGGATAAGATGGAAGGGCTCACGGACACAAATTCACATTTGCAGTTTTTGTTGCGATCATAATTTCTTTTGTAAGCGAAAAAACATTTTGAAACTGATAAAACACTTTAATTGGGAAAATCCAAGAAATTATTATTCTGCGCCCATTTCATTGCCGTACAATGAGTACTTTCTCGTCTCCCTTGGTCAAACATCCAGCCTTCATTTACGTCAGCGAGACGTCCTCCACCGCGCTAACCAGCGCTGCGTGAGGAAGGGACAGGGAACTCGTTCTGTATTCCACACAGGGGCCTTTCAACAGCTGCTGGTGAAATCCCACGTTCGCCGCCTGGGCTTATCGGCATGGCGACGATGAGCTACAGGTGCCACAGCCTGTCTCCAGCGATCCCAAGTAATTACAGGACTCCTTCAGATAAAGGAGATTATGACTCTCTATCCGTTATGGTCATCATTACGGTAATGAAAAGTCAATAGCAGCCTCTCTCTCCCAAGAGACAGCCCCCTGTGGCTGGGTGGGGGAGGGGGGGGTGGCAGAGGGAGATATAGAGACTGTATGAGAAAGACAGAGATAGTGGGATAAAGAGAGGAAAAGAGAGTAAGGTAGGGAGAGAGCAGGAGAGAAAGAGAGAGAGAGAGAGAAAGAGACAGAGATTGAGGTAGAGAGAGAGAGCAGGAGAGAGAAAGAGAGACAGAGAGATATATACAGAGAGAAAGAGAGAGACAGAGACAGTCAGAGAGAGATAGAGGGAGAACAAGAGAGCGAGAGATAGACAGACAGGTGAAGGACCAAGGTTAGATGCCTGGGAGGTCTGGGAGGACCATGGCGGCCGCCAGTCACTCTGTTCCTTCTCATTGCTAATTAACTGGCCTCCTGGGAGGGCGATGTCGGGGCGCTCGACTCTCTGCCGCCCTCAACTAGAGGCCACCGCTGCTGGGCAGACGCCTGAATCACTCCGGCCTCTCATTAATTCCACTTAATGGACATTAAGGTGTCCTTCCAGAGAGCAAGTAATGTTTCATTTTGTCTAGCTTGAACATGGACACGTCTATTTTTAAACCCCACTCAGCTCTAGCAATTTGATTGAGGGTTTTTTTTATTTTTGTACGTTTTTTTTTTACATTATTTCCTCTTTTATTGTACATTGTTTGTCAGCTAAAATGGTACCATGTGTCTGCCAGAGGATTTCATTCGGAGCTTTCAGTGCCGAGCTGTCCACATGACTGTGGATCAACAGCAGCTCGGTGAACCTCCCCCCCCCATACACACGCATGCACACACAAACACACACACACACACACACACACACACACACACACACACACACACACACACACACACACACACACACACACTCACTCACTCACTCTCACACACACACACACACACAAACACACACACACTCACACACATGCTGTGCACATGCTGCTGATGGAGGCCTTTTTTCGTGTCTGTGCACGTGAGGTTTGTCAGTGCACTGTCCATGCATCAAACCATTTCCCTATGAAAAGACGTTTTCACTACGTTTTCTTTTGGTTACCTGCTTTGAAGTTAGCACAGCAGGTTGTCCCCACAGCCCATCCCCTCACAAACATATCAAAAGCTCCAAATTCCTCAATAACTCTAGCACATAGATACCAGCCTAAAGCCTTCATTTGGTTTAACACATGAAAGCATCACGTCTGCAATGAACGTCACACTTTAGAGAACTGAGGTATTGAGAACAGGAACCTATTACAGAGTGATCAACAGAGTCACTTCCTCAAGAATATAGGAATCGAACATCCTGCCATAAGGAATCCAACATCCTGCCATAAGGAATCCAACATCCTGTCGTGTGTATGGGTAAATATTGATGCAATAGACATCTGAAAGAAGGTTCTTTGAAAGAATAGAGCAAAGAGACACTGAATGGCGCTGTGCTTGAGAGAGGACTGGTCACTGTTGGCCCTTTTCCACTATGGGGTAAAACCCCAGTGTCTGAGGTAAAGCCTCTGACTTTTTATATTTCCATGATTGAGGCCGGAATAACTAAAGATACAGGCTCTTACAATGTTATGACTTGTTGTCCTTGTAATTAATTGGACGTATGCACGCGGTGTCGTTGCTAATCACTGTTAAGAAGTTTCTAGCATTGTTAGCTAATGTCCCCAATGTTCCTTATGGAAACACAACACAGAGGCCGCGCACCAGTGTTTAAGACCGGGGAAAAGCCTTGGGCCAGCCCCGGTCCTTAATGGAAAAGAGCCATGTGTGATGTCTTATGAGAGAGAGTGAGCGAGGGAGGACTGGAGGACTGGACACTGTGTGATGTCTTACGGGAGAGAGTGAGCGAAGGAGGACTGGACGACTGGACACTGTGTGATGTCTTACGAGAGAGAGTGAGCGAGGGAGGACTGGAGGACTGGACACTGTGTGATGTCTTACGGGAGAGAGTGAGCGAAGGCGGACTGGACACTGTGTGATGTTTTATGGGAGAGAGTGAGCGAGGGAGGACTGGACACTGTGTGATGTCTTACGGGAGAGAGTGAGCGAGGGTCGCCGTGCCAGAGAAGAGCCTGCTGTGTACTCACCAGCCTGGTTGGTGGTGACGTTGAGCGACACGAACTGGCGCAGCGGGGCCAGGAACTCGGACACGCCGTTGACCGCCTCCACCTCGAAGGTGTAGTTGGTGTGGGCGAGCAGGTCGGCTACCATGACGGAGCTGTTGCGCAGGCCGGTGCGCTGCGGCAGGTAGCGGACGTGGCTCCCGCACGGCTCCGCTGGACGCGCCTCGCCGGCCAGCTTGCGGCACAGGATGCTGTAGGTCAGGTCCTTGCGGCCGCCCGATTCCTCCGGCGGAGTCCACTCCAGGAGCACGCTGGTCTCGTTCACGTTGGAGATGGCGTTGCGAGGCGCCGACGGAGGCTCTGGAGGTTGAGAACAGACACACACACACACACACACACACACACACACACACACAAAAAAAACACACACACAAAGATACAGTATATAAATATATGATACAAACAAACAGGCAAAGAAAAGCACAGAATATAGCACATGCACACACACAAACACACAGAGACAGACACAACGGGCCACACACCGACCAAGGCATGAGAACACACACAATACACACACACACACACACACACACACACACACACACGGATTAACAGGACCAAAGGTGGCTTTCTTGTTTCTTCTTTGTTGCTGTAGCTCTTTGGGCATCCTCCTCACATACAGGAAATCAATAGCATGCTAATGTGTAGGGTCGATACGCTGAGCCCAGCCAAACCAATGGCTCGCTCAAAGCAAATCGTTCTGACACACATCTGAGACAGGGCAGAGCTGGGGCCCAGGACCGCGGCTGGACCACAGGTCTCAGGTGGGGTCTGTACTGAGAGAGCGCTCCTGCTGGGTCTTACCTAGGGCTGGGCGATATATCGGTATTACGACTACGACCGATATATTTTTGAAAACGATATGTAGTTGAGACAATATCGTAATACCGGTATTATGTCAAATAATGGGCCATTTTATCAAAGCCACTTGCTCTTCTGTGTTCAGACCTTTCAGACAGCCGCAGCTCTGCTCAACTGCGCCCCTTGCGTGTGCACGTTCTCCCTCGCAGCACTACAAACTTTCAAACATGACGGACACTGAGTCATATTTTGTTTACCTTGATCAGAGGTTGGTGCTGATGCCTATTCCGTCGGCACATCAACGGCTAGACCGAGAATTCTCGTTGTGAAATCAAAATTCCACTGGAGCTCCAAGCGGTTTTGTACGCAGATTTAAGTTACAACACTGTTTAGCAGCTACAGCTCTTCGACTCACGGTAAAATGTCATTTTTGGTACATAGCCTAGTTAATTTAAATACACTGATGAATGCTTGCGTTTAGCGACAGTAGCAGATCTAAAGTCCTCAGGGATTTTATTAAGAGGATATGCACGCGACTCGCGAGCAGTTAGGGCATCATTTTTTATGATTCCTGAAACCCCATTCAATCGTGCATAGGGATTTTTCTTACGAACCGGAACATGCAAAAATGAATGCATACAAAACGACGGTAGCGTCTATCACAGTCTTGATGAGTGAGTTACGTTGTTTAAGTAGCCTAATTTTTTAAAACTTTTTTTGTTGTTGATAACATGTCTAGGCCATCATAGTCTACATTTGCTTGTCATCTAGGCCCTATCAAATCCTTACAGGTAAAAAAACTGCATTGTGTGACAAAACTGAAGGTTTTTTCAATATTGTTGTGCCCAAAATAGCCTATTGCATTGTGCAGTACAATGTAGGCCTGTGTTGTCAGTCAGGGTCAACTTTTGGTCTTTTGTTATTTGCACAGCTTTATCAGAGCAACTGTAGCCTATGCCTATTGTAGGCCTATGTTATTGTTTACACTTTTTTGCACAGCTCTGTTAGAGCAGTCTGAAATAAATATAATTAAAACTGGCTGTGTTGTCATAATTGTTGTGTTGAGTGAATATATGAAGCACTTTGCTCTTTCTGTTTGAAATATCAATATCGTATCGATATCGTATATCGCCAATCAGCCCCAAAATATCGGGATATCAGTTTTGGTCCATATCGCCCAGCCCTAGTCTTACCTAGACTAGTGTTGCACACTGCATCAATACTATAAAGACATTGTGATACACTGAGGTGAAAAATGTTACGCAACCCCATTTTATTTGTATCACTACTTTAAGAATGCCACTTTAATCACCCATTTGTTAGCCGTTTTTTGTTAATAATTTGAAGTTCCATTTTCTGTCATCTATTAGATATTTGTTGTTTTCCCCATGCATTTCCTGTCTCTTAGTTTTAACATGTTAAATACATGACTCAAGTTAACACTACACACATGAATACACAATGTTAGACTAGTCGGTTGTGTGCAAGGGAAGCTCTTACTTGTGCACGCCATGTTGGCGGGGTCCGAGTCCTGGCGGTAGTATCCGGCTTCGCACTGGCAGGTGGTGGAGGCCTCCACGCGGGTGAAGCTGTGAGGGGGGCACTTACTGCAGCTCTGGGTCTGCAGCGCCGAGCGGTAGAACCCGGGCTTGCACACTGCAGCGGATCAAAGAGAGAAGCACAAAGGCCAGGAGATCAATCAAACGCACGTCGAATATATGGAGGGGGAAACTCCCACGCCTCCAGATAAGGAGACACATCTCGCCTCTTTCTGCTGAACATGACGTTTTCTGCCGCCTGCTCCAGCAACTTGTTTAAGATAGCGATGCATTTCCATACATAGTGCTGTACAACTCTTTTGATTTCCACACAAGTACAAGCGCATCGGCAGGCATGAGCTACTTCTACATCAGGGCTTCACAAAGCTGAAAAGCCAAACAGGATCCCCTTGGAATAACCTCGTTCTAAATCCCTCAAAAACGTATAGACATATAATTGCTATATAGTGTCTTATGCGTCAGAGTCGCACGAGCACTAGTTGACAAGTTTTCTCCGTTACCTCCAAATAAAGGGGAAAACTAAATCCGTTTATCATCTAAAGCGCAGGCAGGCGTTTTCATCCCAAACTGTCTCTCTCAGACAGAACAAAGTGACAAATGGGTGTTTAAATCAACACGTACATTAAACATTCACAGTGGCTGGCAAACGAGGGAAAAGAGCCAGGATAGTAGATCTTCCGTTTGCGGGCGTTTAAACGCCGCTCCTTTGAATCGTCTCTGGAGCGCTGAAGGCATCCTGACGCTGCAGAAGAGGGGCGCGCAGTTAATGTATGGCGGGAAGCGAAGACGGATAGGTTATCAGTGGTCTCGGTGGCAAGGGCCTGCACAAGAGGCCGTTAATTAAAACGCTGCTGGTGTACTTTAAGGAGACAGCCGCCCGCCTGGCCGCCACTGAGGACGCTACGCTCCGCGTACTTAAACAGGCTCTGCGGCAGAAGCAAACGCAAAGCAAACGCATAGCATGGCTCATGCTCAGTGAGAGAGTCATCTACTTCAAGGAGAGACGCCCCTGGGAAATTCACTCCTACAGAATAATTGCTATAACCATCATCATCAACACCATCATCAGTCTCATCATCACCAAAAAAACCCCCCAGATATCAGATTCTTTTTTTCTTTTTAAGTGGATAGCTTGGATACGGATCACCTTATCCCCATGCAGATAGAAAAGGCTATCAATGCATTTCAGTATACACACATATACACACATTCAGCATACACACATATACCTATTTAGCATACACACACACACACATTCAGCACATACACACACACACATTCAGCATACACACACACACACATTCAGCATACACACATACACACATTTAGCATACACACACACACACACACACACACACACACACACACACACACACACACATTCAGCATACACACACACACACACACACACACACATTCAGCATACACACACACACACACACATTCAGCATACACACATACACACATTTAGCATACACACACTGCTATGGCATCAAAAATAACAAGGGCATGTTTCTGGAGAGCATCATTTTTTATGGCCATTATTGATGATAAGACTACCAGCTCTAACCCTCTTTCTCATCGTAATAGCCGTAGCCCAACAGGAACAAAGCCAGCCAAAATATAGCCTACACCTAGCAGCCAATAACCAGCCGTATGCCTGTAAGCATCAGGCCAAAATGCACATACGTAGTTCTTTTCATCATCTGTTCTAAAAAAAATCCATCTCGCTTGTTTGTCTGTGTTTGCTCCAAGAAATATAGTCTGCCTGTTATTTATTTATTTTTAAAGCAGTGAGGATATAAGTTATTGCACAGCCTACGACCTTTATCACTGCTCCGCCTCTTCTCCATTGCCTGCCACATCGGCCGGGGAAAAGTGGCATCTGATAAAGCCGGGCCATAAACCGGCGTTGCCACTTTTCTACCTCCATGACTTGCAGATCTGTCAACCCCAGACTGGCATCCGGCCAAGCTCTGCGCTCATGGCTCTGACGAGTTTTCTTCTGCCAAACGCCTTCGTGTCCAAGTCTGAAATCTATTTTTTTTTTATATCTGTGAGGTGATGCTGCAGTTATTTTCGACTGTATCCATAAACAGTTTGAAGTTTTATTTTTGGTGGTTAGGATACTGGATAGTATTTTTAGATTTGTCTCTGATCATACAAACCTATAGTATAGTCTGATGATGCACCCTGACACGATCCCCAGCCTATAATGTGGGGATTATTCAATGGGAGACCACACAGAACAACAGTACAATACACTACATCTACTAAAAAGAACCAGGAAACAAACGTGTAATCTGTGCCCTTATTCTATGGCAGGAAATGTAGTCATATCTACTGCTTCCCCGTACCATCAACACCCCTTTCTTTGCAGATCAATATCCCCTAACATGCAGCTTGTGAATGCACAGTCGTCACTGCATTCAACTGTGAATATTACTCTGAGTTTAATCTCATCTCTGCATCTGACAGCCCTCTCCATTCTCGGGTGCGTATGAAATCAAATGGTTTCTCCCAGGAAAGGTTATTCATGTGTTACATATTACATCTGCTCGACTGGAAACAAGGCCTTCTGTAGACTTCTAAAAATGAGGCTGCTGTGATAATCGGTTGTCAGAGCGCCTCTCCATAACAAGATCCCACTTCAAATTACAGAGTGCTCACAATGACCTTGCAATTATCATTAACCCACCTCCTGCTAGGAGAGTGATAAATGGCGACTCAAATGTCAGGCCTCAAACAGCCCCTTGATAATGGAGAAGCAGTTTATCAGCAGCTCTGAAACAGGCACATTGGCCAGGGAAGGGATTTCCATTTTCCATCAACTACACATTAGTGTGTGTGTGTGTGTGTGTGTGTGTGTGTGTGTTGGTGATTGGTGAGATTATAAATTCAGTGTGCCTTCAGGATATAAAACATCTCTTCAAATGATACTCCAGAATCTTATTGAAGAGGTCGTAACTATGGCAAAAGAGATGGACGTGCCCTAAGCTAAAGGTCACTCATCCCATCCCATCCCAACGGTGTATGGTTTAGATCTGAGTACGGGTGGACTGCAATGCAACCTTGGAAATGAGGGCATCAATTTCACACGTCCGACAAGTTATCACCTCCACCTCCCTGCCTGGCTTATAACACCCCCCCCCCAAACACCATCCTAATCAACGCTGGTTTGCTTCAATGGACGAGCTGTATGAGTCCACTATCCAGCAGATTTAAAGGTGCACTCAGTGCTTTTCTTTCATTCTTTTATTTTATGGTGAAATTAGACTTTTCAGCAGTTTTTCACTGACTGTACCTTAAAAGGATAGATAGATAGATAGATAGATAGATAGATAGATAGATAGATAGATAGATAGATAGATAGATAGATAGATAGATAGATAGATAGATAGATACTTTATTCCCCAAGGGGAAATTCAAGAAAAAATGGGATGTCCTTCCTCTGTGAAGTGCCGAGCTTGAGCTTGAAAAGGTTCCGCATGGGTTCTATACAAACTACTACAGATTACCTGAACAACGCAGCGGACAGAGTGAAACAGAGAGAGGGACGGAGGGAAAGAGATGAAGAGAGAGATAGAGAGAGAGAAAGAAGGACATAGAGAAGCAGAGAGAGGGGGAGAGAGAGGGACAAAAAGAGAGAGAGAGAGAGAGAGAGAGAGAGAGAGACAAGGACGGGGACGGAGAAAGGGATGAAGAGAGAGAGGGACAGAGAGCGGTCTGGTGTGGTAGCTCTCCATCAGTCCACTCCCCATCACTGGGCCAGCTAGTGGCAGGTCATTTAAACGATTCGTCATGTGAACATGATCCGCTTGCAGCGGACGCTGGCATGCCCTGATACGGATCACGACACAGCCACATACATTCTCTTCAGTTCATCCCCCTCTTCCTCCGTTCCCTCCTCTTCCTCCACCTCCTTGCACCTCACCGTCCTTCCTGATGCGGATCACGGCACGACCACATACACTCTTCCTCGTCCTCCTCTGCCTCATCTTTCGTTCCTAATCCACGGGAGGACACGCGGCTTTATGATCTAAAAGCATCTTAATGGACGCAGCACGAGCAGCGATTAAATAAGGGGGTCGCGCAGAGGGCGCCATAACAGCAATAACAGCACCGCCGCTCTGTGATTGGATTACACGCAGGTGGGCTGCCTGTGAAATCACGACATCGGCACATCTCCACACACACACACAGGCACGCACACACACACAAAGGCACGCACACACACACGCACACACACACACACACACACACACACGCACACACACACACACACACGCACACGCACATGCACACACACACACACGTATACCTCACCGTAGTCAAGCAACTGCATTACCGAATGTTTCATCTGCTTAATTAATTTGCCAGATTAATACATCTTTTCATGGTGTGTTCATGGATGTGCTCATTTCTGTATTACAAGTGGAGCGAATGAGGTGCTTTGAAGGAGGATCCCTCTCCCCCTCCTCATCCACACCTCCTCAACTCAACTCAACTCAACTCAACGGTGCCCAGTCACCGGGGGAGATTACTGGGGGGGGGGGATCATACTGCATTTGATTTTTCAAAAAGGGTTTTTTGTCGTTGTGTGATCTAATCCTTTGGAGGTGGGGAAAGGAAAGGAGGGAGGAGGGATTTAGAGGGAATAGTTTGTCCCTCCCAAAAGACCTGCCATGCAAATCTACAATGAGTGAGAGAAGGGGGGAGGAGAAGAAGAGAGGAAATGAGAGGAGAAGAGAGGAAGGGGAGAGGAGAGGAGCGTGACTGTATAAGCAAGGTCTTTAAAGAGAGCCAGAAACTGATTCACCTTGACAGAACCTTGGTCTCTTGTCATGCAACATTAGACCTGAGAAATAATATGCCAAATTCTGGCCTCGCAAGCTCCCCATTCCACAGAGACATGATGTGGACCTGTTAGGAGCCCGTATGTACAGTAGACTCCCCTGCAGACACAAAGAGTGTGGCAGGCGTTGTGTGTGAGCTCGTGTTTCTCCTCTGTCCTATTTACGCGTTGTGTAACTAATTCAACCCCTCGCTATCCCATGCAGGGGCTGAAGCTGGAGCTCACAGTCCAAATTGTGCTCTCCAGCACAAGGTTCCTCTAAAATGATAATTACAGTAAGCATGGCTATAATCAGCACAACACTCCATGGAAAACCTGGAACACACACAGTAAGGTATCATCATTTCTTATCGATGAAGATAATCTGCTGAAATATGTATGAGGACTTACAGTCCCTGCCTCTGGAGAAATTTACATAGAGATGCACACAAAGTGTCGTGCTGGCTGATGCCCAATATGAGGAGGGGGAAACTATTTGCTAAGCAAGAAAAGCACTAATGGCATACAGCCGTCAATGTTGAAGTTATTATGATTCTGACAAAGATGGGCAAAGAAGGAAAGCCGAGTCTACACTGATTACTGAATATCTCTTTAAACCGATGACCAGCATCTACAAAGACAGGAAGTAGAACAATGAAAGAACAGTGCCAGCTCTTTGATGATGCTAAGCAATCTCTCAAAAAAAAGGTTTCAAATAGTACTACTCAAATAGACCTGAAGAAAATAATAGAGTTCTAACACTATGGGCCCTATTTTAATGGTCTGAAACGGAAGTGTCTTCGCGCAAAACGCAAGTGACTTTGTGGGCGGATCTTGGGCGCTGATGCTATTTTACCGGCGGGATATTGACTGTTGCGCCCGACGCAAATCTAAAATGGGGTGGTCTGAAGTAGCTACATTAATCATGGGTGTGGTTTGGGCGTAACGTGCAATAAACCAATCAGAGCGTCATCTCACATTCCCTTTAACAACAGGCACGCTTGTTCCATAGCTGATTGCTATTATGGTGGCGTATTTGCCAGGCGCAGCCAGGAGCGTTCACAGCGCTATAATCACTGTTCAGTTGGGAACAGTTAGCTATTGATTTTTCCTCTTGACAAAATGTAATACAGAATTGTCACAAAGACATACTTTCCGATGTTTTGGGATCATTCTCACTGAATCACAAGGTTATGAATGCATGGTGATATATTTGCAATGTACAATGTAATCTAACATTACCTCTCTATAGACAATGCATATCTTCTGTCAATTAATCTCTTCTCTCCCGTGCTGCCGCTGGGGCATTTGGGTTAAATGGCATCGGCATGCAGTTCAACATCACGTCTCCTTAAGTCCTCTAACATTTCCTAATTTATGTCATCAACACATCAGTGATTCGTGAAAATGTGTACGCTAGATTTATGCCTATTTTTTCACATGGACACCACACTGATTTCCCTCGAGTGGTAATATTTTTCTTTGAAATTATGTATGGTTTACAGAAATGGGAACTACATTGTATAGATGAGAGGAGCTAAGTGTGCGTTGCGCAGCACAGGCGGCCAAGCAAGGGCTTCGTTTAAGTTGACCTAACTTTCAACTCTGCACAGTATCCCATTAACTGCGTGACAGTAGACTATTTACAATATTTTCTGTAAAGCAGAGTTTGTAAACATGTTATCATCAACTTAATTCACGCACAACATTTATTTGAGCAGGAGAGAGAATAACAATGAATGGATGCAGCAACTACAGAAATTGTACAGAAATTGTAACCTTGCTGCTTTCTTGTACTATCTGTTGCTGGTTAACGGCACATGAAAAGCTGATTTAAGCTAATTCACTAACTCAAGACTTGCATGTAGATGTTGTACTATATAGGCTAGTAAATATTTAGGTCACCAATGCACGAACAAAACCGGGAAATGGACAAATATTATCAAGGCTTTTAATGTTTCCGTCTGTGCACGGAGGTGTCTGTAGATTGGTGTGCAACGCATTCATTCATGCAGGCCTGTGGTCATGCATGCGCCCTTAAAATAGCATCTGCATTTTCGCCACAGACTTTAGACCAGGGAGTTCCTGGTCTGTGGCGGAATTGTTTTCTGAAACTGCAAAATATCAACAGTGAATGTTTGCGCCGGAACACGCCCCGTCTTTTCGCTGAACCGCCCCCGTGGGCGCAATTGAATTCCCTAATTTACAGGCATGTACCTGTGGAGGGAAAATTCCAATATGCGCTGACTGCAAAATAGGAAAGACAAACGCGCGAGTATACAAAGTCAATTGCGCCCGCACGGAAGATAGAGCCCTATGTGTCTATCAGCACACACACACTAAAGTGTAGGCACTCCTCATCTATTCCATGTGTGCCCTCTCTGTCTATGTGTGTGTGTGTGTGTGTGTGTGTGTGTGTGTGTGTGTGTGTGTGTGTGTGCATGTGGGTGTAGAAAAATAACATTGGACATTTTTCCCCCGAATTTGAAATTGCTTTTAACACTATGCAACTTAGAGTCCTGACAGATTTTATTTAAACTGTGAAATGCAAGAGAATGAACTGAGTTCACAGGCTGCTAACAGATTAGCACTAACATCTCTCCTTTACAGAGTCACTACATAGTCTACAGACTGAGGGCATTTAAGTGTTTTGTTCTATATCTCTACGGCATGGTGAAATATGAGGAAGCTATCCCTTTTGACAAGGTAAGCCCCCAACCCTTACACACACACACACACACACACACACACACACACACACACACACACACACACACACACACACACACACACACACACACACACACACACACACACTCCTCCTGGTTAGCTGAGGTCAGAACCCCATAATCCGGTATTTGCATGAGCTGCACACCCCTCCAATCACCCTACACCACCCACACACTCACCACCCACCCACCCACCCACACACACACACACCAACTGGCTAGGGATGCTTGGGAAAGCTGGCTCTATTGGATTCATCTTCCCAGCGGGGTGGCCACCCCCCCCCCACACACACACACACACACCCCGAACACACCCCACCAAACACACACACCCCACCACACTCACACACCCCACACACACACACCCCGAACACACCCCACCACACACACACACCCCACCACACGCACACACCCCACCATACACACACACGTACTCACACTGCTGCTACAGGCAGCTTTACACCTATAGCCTGCAGAGCATAACACACCACCCAGGAGCTACGCCTCACAGAGGGATTCCTAAAATACTTCCCATGTAAAGCAGCACCCTAATGTGTGTGTGTGTGTGTGTGTGGCAGTAGGGAGGATCTGGAGGAGAGGGTGGGGGGTGGAAGAGAGCATGAAATCTGCTGAGTTTTTTTTTCTCTACTTTTCTGTACATGGCTTTTGCCAACCCCTTCGCTCCAAATAAGATTAGATTTTATTATGCTCAGTGTGTGTGTGTGTGTGTGTGTGTGTGTGTGTGTGGGGACGCTTCGTTGACCCCCACCCTCCCCCACTGTCCGACCCACCCCGGGCAATGGACGCAGGATGTCTCTCCAATGCCACGGCGGTGGAAGAGCTCTTAATGTGTGACACAAAGGCTCATGGGTAATTAACATGCACCAGCAAACAGTGGTGGTGAAGAAGCCCATTAGCAACCAGCAGAGTACTTCGGTCTAATATGGCTCCAGATCATTGAGATTTCAGGGGACAAAATTGTATTGATTGATAAGGCTTTGTATTTACACAAAGAGGGGAGAAAGATAACTTAATGCGTGCTTTGATATTGTGGATGTTCAATAATTGAAAACATAATGCTTGGATTCAGGGCTAGAAACTCTGAGGGTTAATGGCTTTTTCAGATTGAAGGAACTTAAATGCTCCGACAAATCAATTAACAGCTCATTATGACAACAGAAAGGTTAGGGGATAAAGGCTGAGAAATTATTAGACTTTTAGCTGTTTAAAATTAGAAAAAGAAAACAGCCTTGCTTTGTTTTAAATGCACCATGAATATTAAAAGCAAGAGCCCAAATACAACGATGAAAGTAGCAATGGTGCAGATGCAACTTTCATCCCTCTTCTGTGATCATTATGAGCAGAAAACAACAAGGGAATACTGACTGAATGCTGACAAGATTGCTATGCTTTACTTGTTCCATAGATAGTAGAAACCCCACAAGATACTTGGTAACTGTATTGTGACCATATTTTCTTCTCCTAGGTGTACAGAGAAGTAACATTACACCTCCAATGTTTATATAAAACGCTTCGTCATAATGTTAAATGGCATTAGAATGATTTGCTAATTTGCAGATTGCTGATGATAGCTAATGATAGGAATTAACAAGCCTAATTTCATAAACAAGAATGCCATATACCGGTAGTTCCATTATGTGTTAGGTAGATGTGGTTCCATTACCTTTACTATCAAAACAGGAAGTGAAAGCAACGTCTATCTTGCAGCTTGGGCTGTATTCCAGTGCTTTTACTTCCTACAGAACCTCATCCTAGCATATGGCTGGATTGTTACCAATGTACCACTGAGAGCATACTAACCAACTGCACGATCAGTGTGCTGCAACTAAGTCTGCATCAGACCGTAAAGCAATCTAGTGGGTGGTGAAATCTGTCCAACGGATCACTGGCACCCAACTGCCCATCATTGAGAACATTTCCCCAACCTAGCCATGGACTCTCCCCTGTCCTGCCCAGTGTGCAGGCTCAGGAAGTGCTTTACAGTGGCTGTCCAGGCTGACCTGGCGCATCAAATGTAGAGACCATTCTTTCTAAATGGCCATGGTGTTGATTGCCTATTCTTAATGGCAATATTGGCACTCCTGAACAAGCAAACCTCTGAGAAGCACTGAAGACCGCAGTCCTTGGCTAACTGATTTGTTCAAAATGTGACATAGTCCCCTAAAGCCCAAGGACACTAAAGCACTCTTCTCGTTTCATCAGCAGCAGATTGATGAAGGCTTTTGGGTTAATAATTCTGAACCTGTGTAGTTAACAGTTTCTGATTTTTTTAAATCACACACCATAATGTGTGTTAGACTTGCAGTCCTTTTTATTCCTGCTTATCTGTGATGTTTGCCAAACATTTTATTTTGTTTGCAAAGATGATTGATCCCTTTATGGAAATATTGCTTCATCTGTAACAATCTACAGCAGATAAGAAGCAGCCTAAGACTGAGACAGAAATAGCTCTCCTGATAAGAGAATAACTGCACCTTTAGCCTTGTCTCCTGTTATTACCATTTTAGATTGCACATTATTAAAGGTTCACTATGCAAGATTTTCACCTTTACAAAGCCAATTTGATGGTGAATGAACTTGTAATAGGCTAATCATTCACCTATAGCTATACAGCATAGGCGTACATGTAGTATGCAGTATGCAGTACTAGGCAGTATCCAGTATGTATGGAGTCTCTGTGCAGCTCCTCTGTAGCTGTGCCCTGGTTAGACAGACATTATTCATGTCATAAATAAAGGACTGAATATTTTCTCTGTGCATTACTGCACACCCAGACACCATCTCTGATGCACACACACACACACATACACATATACACACACACACACAAACACCATCTTCAGCAGCTTCCTGACAATGGGACTACAGTAAACACAAACCAGCAACAAAACATTGGCAATTATCTATTTCACCCCAGGCATAAAGACAATCTGTACACACCCAGACATATATACACACACACACACACAGTCTCTCTCTCTCTCTCTTTCACACACACACACACACACACACACACACACACACACACACACACACACACACACACACACACACACACACACACACACACACACACACACACACACACACACACACACACACACACACACACCATTTTAGAATGATTACAAAAAACAGTAAGCAACCAAAATCTCAGCTCAAAAAAATATATCAATGGGCAACAATGCAACTAAAAAGATAAACATTCCTTTTCCTGTTTGACTTCCCCCGGGTAAACTTGCTCAGAATTGAATACATACAAATAACACAATGCAAACAAGTGATTGGCAGGATCCCATGTTGATCATTGTGCTTTAGCGGTCCCATTGTCAAATAATGCGCTATTTATTTTTTCATGTGCAAACAGAGAGGTCACTGAAGTTTACATTAGCCAATGTAAACCACGACATACGTTTCATCAAATATGGGACACCGTGTCAAACCGCCACTCAAGCCCCCAAGACCCTGCAGCCCTGATGATGCTGGCAGCCCAGTGTCCCTCATGAGACTAAACAGGAAACACAATAAGGGTCAACTGTCCGTCATACGGTGTCCTTTTCCTCCGTGCTCCAGAGGAAGAAGGGGAGCAGGGGCCGTAGTAGAGAGAGAACAGCTCATCCACATGTTTCTCTCCTCCTTCCTCTGAACACATGCATGGATTAAGGCAGGAGAACAGGAGAAAAGAGAGTGAGTGTGAGAGAGGGAGAGAGAGAGAGAGCGAGAGAGAGAGGGAGAGAGAGAGCGAGAGAGAGAGAGACGGAGCTGTGGAAAACGTCAAGAAGGTGAAGTGGGTTTAAATGACAGCATTGTTTCTGAGACACATCACTAAAGTGCTTCAAAATGTCCCTTTCTGTACCAAATTAAAACACGTCGAAAATAAAGCAGATGTTTAAAAGCAACAAAGCTGCTTTTTTTTTGCTTCCCCCAAACCAGCTGAGTTCTCTGGCATCAAATGGCGGCGCAGCCTCCTCTGCAAGCATAGCCTCGGCTCTTCAATAAAAGCAAAATATCAATATTTTACCAACAGCTGGGCGAGATGGGAAAGGAAAGCACTTATTCGCAGTAGCAGTTTACCCCACTCTGTCCTGTCTAACCTTCAGAAAGCACTTAACTTGTCATGACAGCCCTGGGCAGTTAAAATGGTGGGCCCCCACAGTCCATTCGTTCTGCTGAGAGAGGGAGCAGACAGGCATGCACAGCACCGAGTTCTGGAAATACGCCGAAGCTGTTCTCACAGCAACAACAACGCCAGGGAAAGATGAAGAAGAAAAAAAAAAAAGAGTCGTGTTGCATAACGCAAAGGCGCATAATAAGGAGGAGTGCTGAATTTGGAAAACGCTGTTCAATAATGCATTAGCGTGACATGAGAACGAGTCTGTAACTTTTTGGGTGACTTAAAAAAGCACTATCAAAATGAAAAAAAAAAAAAAAAAAAAGAGATACACGACACATTTTTTCTTCTGGTATTCTGCCACAAAGTAAGAGCCAAGTGATATCAACATCTGC
>NW_027468609.1:14248718-14276218 GCF_046254945.1 Alosa pseudoharengus | reverse complement strand
TATCATGGCTGCTGTTGGGAAAGATAGCTGAATACTGAGAGCATAACAGAGAGGTGAGGGGTGAACTGTTTCACAACGGTCTCTCTGGGTGCTGGGTTATTTTATTCCGCCACATTTCGCTCGCTAACTGAGGGGGAAATTAAAATTTTCATACACCCTGCATACGACAAAAAGTCTGAGGAGAGGTCTCTCGGTTTCCATGGCAACCGGAATGAAGATCTCCGGTACTTGCCGTCTGTGTTCCTGGCATATAAACATGGGAGAGGGGAAAAAAAGAAAACTTTTGGGCACTTTGCTCGTCTGCAACACACAAAAAAACACAAGCAGAAAGGTCTCAGCAGCAGAGCATGTGGGAATCACTCAGTCAATACTGGGGAAGCAAACAAGAGGAAGCTGAAGAAGCAGTACGCGCCCTCATCTTTCCACTACACACACACACACACACACACACACACAGAGAGAAAGAGAGAAAGAGAGAGAGAGAGAGAGAGAGAGAGAGAGAGAGACTCAGGAGTGCCCTGGTCTTTCCACTGCACCCACACACACTCAGGAGTGTCCTAGTAATACCACCACCACCATACACACACACACACACACACACACACACACACACACACACACACACTCCGGAACATCCCAGTCTTTCCACCGCACTCACACACACACACACACACACACACACACACACACTCAGGAGCGCCCAGTCTTTTCACCACACACATACACACACACACACAGGTCTGTGAGAACCCTTAATATAATCAGTGCAGCTGATTGGCTATGTGTAGATGGGAAATGACTGGATACAGTATGTGTCATCCCTGAGCAAGCAGCCAAAGTGTGAGAGGCCTTGACTCTGTGTTTGGAAATGCTTCCAAAATAAAATGCTCCCTGTTAATTGTCACGGGAGTTAAAGGAAAATTCCGGTTTTTAGCACTTTAAGGCCCTTTTCTGGTTTGTTTTGGATGAACTAGAGTGGTGGACACCGAAATTTTGACGATTGGTCCTGTCTCGACTTTTCTGACTCGTTTTGAATCGCCTTTGACTTCTCAGGGTGGCTGGCAATGGGCATACTGTAGTAGGCTACTCAAACATGTCCTAAAACAACCCTTAACGTTCGTTTTCAAAACTGTGCAACTCACCGAGTGGTTAGTGGTGTTCGTTGATGTTCAAAAACAAGTAGCGTAGAGAAATACAGTTTCTGTCGTGTTTTATTTGGCATTTTGTAAAATCCCATTGATTTCTGTTGGAAGACTCATTGCACGTTGATAGCTGCGCCACCGTCTATGCTTCAGGTTCAAATATTGAGCGGTTGTGAATAGTTCCACAATAGCAAATAAGACGGCTGGAAATCATACATTGCGCCGATATATTTGTTTTTAATAATCAACGAACACCACTAACCACTCGGTGAGTTGCACAGTTTTGAAAACAAACGTTAATGGTTGTTTTAGGACATGTTTGAGTAGCCTACAGTATGCCCATTGCCAGCCACCCTGAGAAGTCAAAGGCGATTCAAAACGAGTCAGAAAAGTCGAGATAGGACCAATCGTCAAAATGTCGGTGTCCACCACTCTAGTTCATCCAAAACAAACCAGAAAAGGGCCTTAAAATGCTAAAAAAAACCCGGAATTTTCCTTTAAGGTGCATCATGGGAGTTTAAAAACATGACTCTGCATGAGACTCTCGCTGCCTGCGTCTGAAAGGGATGATCCGTCTTTTGTGCTGCTGTATGAGGTTTATGTCTCGGCAGCGTAAACAAACACTCAGCTTAAACAAACAAGCACTCTAGTCTGCGGTCTTACTCCAGGGCCCGCCACTGCAGTCTTCAAATGACACCTGTGCCAGACATGCCTTTCAGAAATCACTGCGTCTCAGCAGAACAACAGGCAGGAGAGAGATCTGCTCCACAGTGAGTCCTTAAACCCATTAGAGAGGCCAAGTGTCACCCATACAACAGCTGCTGCTGCCCCTGCTGCCGCCTGTCTCGTCCTCCCTTTATTAGGCTGCTCTTCACTCACTACCATCCACTACATAACAAAACCGCATACGAAACATAACTACATTAAGGCCTAATGAATGCATATTTTGGTCACATTTCTGTACAAGCTGTATTGTGACTATTCATCACACACAAATATGCTATGTATAATGGTATGTGTAGTATTTTAGGGAAATGTACTTACTATGTGATACAGAGAGAATGTTAATGAATGGAGAATTATTATCATTCCAAAGATCAAGGTTACACACTCATAGAAAACCATACTTATTAATTTCCAAATATATGCAAGCATGTGTTTGTGTGTGTGTGTGTTTGTGTGTGTGTGTGTGTGAGTGGCTGTGTGTTTGTGTGTGTGTGTGTGTGTGTGTGTGTGTGTGTGTTTCAAACACAGGAGACTGTGCCATCATTGGCAAAATAATGAAGATGTTGACCAACCTTGACAGGAGCCATTAACTTCCTCAAAGCCCGCCTGGCACACACACCTCCCGATGGGCACCAGCCACTCCCCTTCTGCGCTGCAGTGCATTCTGGGTACGTCCTCAGCCACCGAGTTGTTGACACAAGCCCCCGACACCTCCAGGAGCTGTGAGGAGTCCGACCCAGTTATCGTGTCCGGGAAGAGGGCCAGGTTGCGGACAAGAAAAGGACACTTTTTGTAGAAGACACGCACGGACACCAGAGCGATGCAGGCGCCCAGGTCTTGGAAGGCCAGGTAGAAGCCCTTCTTGGTCAGCGGGCCCACGTCCCTCACCTCCGTGTTCAGCTTCATGACCCGGTCGCCCAGGTCCAGCTCGGTGAAGCTCTCGTCAGCGGCGATGGTGTCGATCTTGGTGTACTGGCTCTCGCGCACCATGCGGCCCTCCTCGTCGTTGGACTCGTAGTAGTACACGTTAAAGGTCTCCTTGCAGGTGCCCAGGCCGCCGGGCAGGCTGTTGCAGTCGCGCAGCGTGAACTTGAGCTCCACAAACACGCGCTGCGCCCCCTCGTTCAGGATCCAGTTGGTCTGCAGCCAGTTGTTCTGGTTGTGCTCCATCACTTTGCACACCTGGTACGTGTGGATGGGGGCGTAGTTCTCATCCACCTCTCCGATCTCTTCCCACTGTGGGGGAAATGGCACAAGGAACAAGGATTAGGCAGTGATTACAGATAGCCATTAGGCAGTGATAGTCATTAGCCAGACAACAGCTGACTCTGGGCCAGACGTGGTGGGGATCCGGTAGAGCTCTGGCAGATTATTATTTTATTGTATTAGTGTTATTATATTATTATATTATCATTACCTTGTGTATATTTTTAAAACTGACATTTCCCTATACACCAAATGGAGCTTCACCTCTAGTTTTGTTGTTGGGTCTGCTTACAATGACAATTATTTCTATCTATCTATCTATCAACTGTATCTATATATCTATCTTTCTATCGTTTAACAGCTGACTGCCATCTTGGCCTTTTGTAGGTAGGTATAAGTTGATGATGTAAATAGAAGACAAAGAGACTAATGCCAGAGTTGGCCTAACACCCATAGTGTGTAACCCCCCTCCAGGAAGCATTCAGATTCACCACCAGTGAAAACAAATCTGTCGAACTGCTTCTATTCTTATTTGTCAGACTCAACCTTCTTTTTATCCACAGACAAAAAGTGAATATACAATTACACACGGAGCTAGCACACAGATAAGGGATAGTAGATTTGAAAATTATTGTTCTGTTATGACAACTAATTCTAGAGAATCAGAGCATCTGCCTTCATACACAAAGGATAATAACAACTATACAAATGTTTTCAGAAAAAGAGGACAGTTTGTCACATTTTGGCTGCCTCAGTATTTCCAGGGCATGAGTGAGATTTCCCAGAGTAAAAACAGACCTTTTGGAGATAAACTGAAGATATACTGGATACTGTTCTCACAGCATTCGAAAGTGACTGACAACACATAGGTTCATTACTTTAATATATATATATATATATATATATATATATATATATATTTAGCTAGATAGATACTTTATTCAGATCTAGAATGTTAGGCATTCAGTCAGAATGTAGATATTTCATTCTTTCTTTTTTCTTTCTTACTTTCTTTCTTTCATTTTTTCTTTCATTTCTTTATTTCTCTATTTCTTTCTTTCTCCCCCTTTTTTTGATTCCCCCTTTGTCTCCTTTAGTTTTTGCTCCTGCTTTCTCAGGCTGCCCAGGCGGAGGGTATAGTGGCCCTACCTTGGCATTGTGTCAGTGTCTGCTTTGTAACGGGAGACTCACAGAGTGGACATTGCTTGGGGCTCTGAACTTTTCAGGCTGATAATATGAGACAGTTCCCAGTGACATCACCGTACAAAAACACTATTTTTGAAAGAGAGCAGCTTTCTCTTCAGAATTTCTTTTTAGCAGCAAAAGCATCAGTGCAAGTAAATATCTTTTTTTACTCATTCACGTTCACTTGTTCAACTACTGCAAGCAGTCAAAATCAGTTCGAAGGAGAATTTCCTTTCATTTCTAGATCCATTCATATTTGAATAATTCCTCCATACAGTATAACTTATTTTGTGATCTTGCATAAGAAAAACGGATTAGTGAATCTGTGAATGTGTCACTAAGATGAGAAAGGCAAATACAATTTTATATGGCATTATTATTGAACATCAAAGCTACACATTAGCCTATTAGTTGTTCTCGTGGCCTAAATGGTATATGTATTGAATAATTTTTTTAAATGCCTGAGAAAACGAATTGAAAACCCCTAGTTTTCCAAATGAAAAATACAAGTAAAATAATAAGAATGATAAATACAATAGTAGAATTAATAATAATAAAATAAGAACAGAGAAAAGAATATGTAGAAATATTAGTACTACTGCTAATAATAATAATAATAATAATAATAATAATAATAATAATAATAATAATAATAATAATAATAATTGTGATAAATAATTAAAAAATAAAACTGGTTAAAAAAAGTTAAATGAAATAAGATAGTTGTAATGTAAATATTAATAGTGTAATATTTGGAAAGTAAAATAAACCAAGAAGCCAAAATGACTAGAATCCAATTAGAATTGACACAATGCAAAAGAAATGAGGTTGCATGGCTCCCTCACTAATAGAAATACTGCCCAACTTCAGGCTAACTCTTTCCATGTGCGTTGCTCTAAACCGAAGCTAGTTTGTCCCAACACAGACCTTCCAGGGGCAGATGAAGGGAAAGACAGCTTTGGATGCATTCCAAAATCTCAGTTCAGTAAAGACGGGTCTAAACCAATAATCTTTTTGTATACAAAAAAACTCTCCATGATGGTCATGCAGGCCATTAAACATATAATATAGTGGTGTCATATATTATAAGAGACAGCGGTGTGTGCCATAGACTGAACAGAGATCAAATGCAGAACGGAATGCTACGCACACTATTCAGAGTTCTTAGAGTACTTCACCATGCACTGACATAGAGCTCACATCCATCATGTGAAGTAGTCAGTACAAAAAGACTCAGTGGTGTGGTTTTGTGCATGAAAAGACACTAACGGCTTCAGAGAGAGCCAAGCTTTGAGTGTTTTTTTTTTTCAAGTTAAGCTTTTCATAAGCCCAAATATCTATGCATATATGCTTGAACAAGTGCATAAATATTTTACCATAATTTATATTTCAAGTGTGAAATCTAAATAAAACAATAAAGTGTGACCTTTCACTCCATTTTCAGGTGCCATGTTAAGCTTATGCAATTCAAATCACACATATACGCAATCGCCCATGATCAAAATATGCACATCCACATTTCAAAACACTGCACACTTTCTCAATTATCCTTGTATCCTTTTAACCACATCTCTAAGCAAAAAATGTCACACAAATAATGTTTGTGTGCATGTGTAAAAATGTCACATAAATAACAGAATACAGCATTAGCAGATTCTCTGCTGCCATTCACGGCAACTTCTCCATTTATTTCAGGCAGCCACGTGCTCGTCTGTCCCATTAAGGCTCTTTGAAACTCATTCATGCTTCCCCTCCCTGTGATAAACACAGGACTTTCTCTCGCGCAGTCGGCCGAGGTGCTTTAATGCATCGCGTTAAAGACGACACAGTTATAAAGCATCTCCGTGAACCACAGCAAATGGCTTCCTTTCATATTAGCATAATGCGTTCAAGTCCACGCGACTATGATCTAGTAAATTACACAGGCTTGTCTGCATGCAAATAACGGCCAGTCCAAAGCATGCAGAGCACTGTCGGTTATTAAAATCTTGTATGATAACATGGGTGCTTGGGCACATAATAAAACACGGTGGATTTAAATAAAAAGTGATTTGGAACACATTCTCTAAGGACATAAACACGCTGGTGGATACAATGGCAAACACATGCGCGGCTTTCAAAGAGTAAGTCCACATCATGCAGCTTTCAAAGGGGCATTGTACATACATATGTGCATCCAGTTTAAAATATAGTGCCTCACCAACATACTTTAATGGTTACTTCAATATGCTTCACACATCCAGTTGCAAAGGCAGCCTACTTGTTCTGCCATAAATCTGTCTAGTACACTAGACTGTCACAGAGGCAATACATGAAAATGTTACTTTTAATTAAATGCATACTATAAATAATCGGCATCTCTCTTTTCTTGGGCAAGTTATCATTGAATGTGTATAAAGTCAATCATTGTACAGTACTTGCTCTCAATATTTAGCAAAAACACTTCCAGATTTACGGCATACTTAATGAGGATGTTTCCTTCCCAATTACTCTTGAAAATAACAGTAATTACTGATATATTGACATGAAATGTTTTTGTATTTGTTTTCCAAATAGCGTCTTCAGTCCTCCAGTCCTCTGTCCTTGCTAAAGCCTGAGGAAGCTGATTGATCATCTCTAATAGGATTTGTCTCCCTACACTGGGACCAGCATGGCTCTGCAGGCCTCAGGTTGGATATAGTACACTTACTCCTCTCTTTCTCTCTCTCTCTCTCTCTCTCTCTCTCTCTCTCTCTCTCTCTCTCTCTCTCTCTCTCTCTCTCTCTCTCTCTCTCTCTCTCTCTCTCTCTCTCTCTCTCTCTCTCTCTCTCTCTCTCTGTCATAAATATTAACCTTGTCTGAACCCTATTGGATATTCTGTCACGCAAACGCTGACAGTTATGGAATGGCATCTGTCACCTGAGAGTTGTATACAACAGACAGAACGCATCTAAAATATCTCGAGGGAAATTTAAAGAATGTAATATGTGCGCAGTTTGGTTCAAAAGTGGTTGATTTCTATGTGAGTTTATGTACCAATGCCATTTGAGACTGATTATCATGGGGCTCAATTCCTCCCTATCTTTCACACAGGCATCTCTCTGAAGTGTCCATAATCATGAAAAAAAACAGCACAGTTTACCATTCTGGTGCTACATTTCTAAAGGACCCCATCTATGTGCTTGCATTGTATCTGTATTGTGTGTAACAAGTGTGATGAAATCCGTATTGCATCCAGGGTTTCATTTCCCAACAGGCATCTTTGAGGACAGCTCGGCCTCCATTCCTTTCTTCCTCGGCACATCCTCTATGCAGCCATTCTTCTCCTCCGCTACTCCCCCTCTATTACTTTGTTTTCTGTCCATCCATTCATCTCTCACCCTACTGAGTTCCTCTCTTCCCCACTCCATCTCTCTCTCTCTCTGTCCAGTTCCACTGCTCTCTCTCTCTCCTTCTCATCTCTTGCCTACTGAGTTCCTCTCTCTCTCTCTCTCTCTCTCTCTCTCCCTCCACTGCACTTTTCTGTCCCTGTGTCTCTCTCTTTCTCTCTGTCATTATTATGGCTCCCCTGAGACCAGGGCATAGTGGACACTCACTGGCATGGCCGCTTCCAGATACACACACACACACACACACATACATATTGTAGGCAGGCATGGCCGCTTCCAGACACTCACACACACACACTGTAGGCAGGTACGGCCGCATTCAGAAACACACACACACACACACACACACACACAAACACACACACACACACTGCATGAACGCTTCCAGGTCATGTCGAATCAGCCGCAGCGCTGACACCAGGACGCTCTAAACACACATGTTTGCGCAAAGGTCTCTTCACTGCAACATCTCAAACACACACCCACACACTGGCACACACACACACACACACACACACCAGCTTACCTCAATGCCTCAATTTACACCAGCACAGTATACACATTATCTCTCTCTCTCTCTCTCTCTCTCTCTCTCTCTCTCTCTCTCTCTCTCTCTCTCTCTCTCTCTCTCTCTCTCTCTCTCTCTCTCTCTCTCTCTCTCTCTCTCTCTCTCTCTCTCTCTCTCTCTCTCTCTCTCTCTCTCTCTCTCTCGCACACACACACACACATACACAACACTCAATAATGAGTCCACACTAACCCTTTGCCCCACAAATGCACACACTCACACTGACCCAGACACACACACACACTGAGCCTTCCCTCCCCCACCTCACCCCTCATCACCCACTAAGAGTGAAAGAGGGAGAGAGAGAGAGAGAGAGAGAGAGAAATGGAGAGTGTGCTCTGCTCTAACCCCATAGGACTACTCCATCCCCATAACACATCATTAGCATCCATTCCGCCCCCTCCACCACACACAAACACACACACACACACATACACACACACATGCGCGCACACACACACACACACACACACACACACACACACACACACACCTGCTGTTCCCCTGTCACAGGTGAGGCTGGCCTCGGCTGGGGACACAGGGAAATGGACGCCTTGCCGTGCCACACAGCCAACTTCAAAACCCTCAGCAAGAATAAATACAGGCATGTTGGTCTCCCTCTCTCTCTCTCTCTCCCTCTCTCTCTCTCTCTCTCTCTCTCTCTCTCCCTCTCTCTTTATCTTTCTCTCTCTCTTTCTTTCTCTCTCTCTTTCTCACTCTCTCAGCTGTTTTTAGTCCACCTCCCCCTCAGCACAGAGGTAATGTTAGGGTATGAAGAGGCTTTAACAGTGGGGGTCAGGTACGTGTCATTCCCCTTCAGCAAAGGAAGTGTGTGTGTGTGTGTGTGTGTGTGTGTGTGTGTGTGTGTGTGTGTGTGTGTGTTGGGGGAGGGGGGGCTGCGGGCACCCTCGGCCAGCACAAAGCCAGGATTTAGCTGAGCTCCGGCAAATCGTCTGGTTGATTTGGAAAAGCTGGGCTCAGCCCAACACCCTCAGAACAGTTCAGAAAGACAGAAAGCAAGTGGTGGAAATGGGGGGGGGGGGGGAGGTAAAGATTTCTTCTGTCTTTTTTTTTTCTTTTGGTGGGCTTCACCCGTCCACTGTTTCTGCCAAGGTAGCCGTTCAGTCAGCGGTGTGCTTTGAAGTCGGGGAATCTAAAGCCCATCGTTTGTCAGCGGCATCTGTTACAGATTCCACTGACCTAATTAAGCAAATTGCACACAGTCAACTGAAGAGAAATGCAATCCCTAAATAATACACCAAATCAGTGTGGGCATGCAGGATCAGAGCAGATGTCATATCTAATGCACAGCTCTGAAGTCGCTTCCTATGAGATAAGCATTTATTTTCTTTTAAAAAAAATTTAAATGTTCTGCTCTAAAGTTACTGTATGACCTCACCGCCTCTCAGTGGATGCAAATGAGAATATGTTAACATTTCCAAATGCTAACTAATGCTGAGCTGCAGTCATACATCACTTTTGGTGGCACGGCCTGCTTTTGTGTTCACTAATGACACACTGTTGCAGCATTACGTCATTATTCAGCAGTGGTGGCCGCTCGCCTGAAACACCTGCAGTTCGCTTGGGGGATAGTTCCCCCTGTAAGTTTGTGATGGACTTTGCATGGACACGCTCTCATCGCCGTGTGACTGATGAGCTCTCTCTCTCGAGTCATAAACGCTAAATCTCGCCCTGGCTGCCCACACCCGGGGGTCAGGTTTCCCCCATCCCTTTTCAAAACCGCGAGGGATATTCATCATGTGCCAGAACAGGTGCAGCGGTGCTGCATAGCTGGAGAGTGAAAAAGGCCCTTTTTATTGTGGGAGAAGCTGCATTATTGAAGCCTCAGACAGGTGCGGAGACGCTACACAATGAGCTGGAGACGGCCCGGGCTCCGCCGCAGGAAGCCGCGCCACGCCGTGCCGCGCCGCGATAGGACCGCCGGAGCCGCGAGCTGTTTGAGCTCCAGCAACAACAAAGGACTCGACGCCAGCTGGGCCCAGCGCTTTCACGCCGCGGCCCCCGAAACAGCGGCGAGAACGAGCAACGCTGCGCTGACAGACATCCACTGTACACAACCCAGAGAGCTTCACTCCCACACGCACAAAGACACTGCAAGGCATACACAATACACTGCTGAGAAACCCTCCTGAGATTTACCTCTTCACCGGTGAACATTTATTTCCAGATCAGGCAGCCTCATGCCCACAACATTAAAGCACAATGTCATATTGGGCAGACCTGCATCCTCTTTGGACTTTTAATGACCATACATTTTGTGTATGTGTTTTCTGTTTAAATATGCAGGCTAATATGTAATGTTAAACACATATAGCATCGATACTGTTTACTGATTCTAGGTTCTCCTTACAGGTCATGTTTAAATATAGTTTAAAAAAAAAAGTATTTTTCACATTTGTGTAAAAGTAACACGAGAGCCACATCAGGGTTACACACACCGTTAGAAATGCACATGAAATCGAGCAGTGTACTGTATTTTCAAGGCACTATGTAAACCTGATGGGTCCAGAAGACAAGGAAAGGTCATATGCTCTGACGAATGGTCCATTATTTTTCACTTTGGGGCTTGTCTGAGCCTGCACTCAGGGGGAAAGTGAGACCTTGAGACGCGTCCGGACAGTGTGTTAATGCCGCCTGCGGTGTGGCTGGACCGTGAAACTTACCCCGTTCTTTGGGTAGGCTATCCATCCGTCGTCACCCATCACAGACCGAGAATCCAGTAAATTCACTGCAGAAAGGCACAAAGAGAAAAGAGGACATATTAAGTTGCTTTGCGAGGCTCTCGATTCAGCGCACCACTTTCAAAACACGGCTGCAGGTCTGCTGAGGAAAAAGTCTCCATTTCAAAAACTATTTTGATACACCCCGCTTTCAAAAGGACTAAAAGCGAGAGCTGGCAACAACACCAGCCAAGCCTCTCACACACTCGCATTGGTCTAACGTACAAAGACAACAGCAATCAGTCACACACTTTCATTGGCATCCTCACTCATACAACCAGCACAAAATGAGAGTATAATTTAAATAATATCCTCCATTGCCTTGAGTATAATTTGTAGAATTAATGTAAGGGTTTTAATACCCTTTTATTTCACAAGTACTAAATGTCACATTCTACTTACTCAGTCCTTATAACCATATCCATACACAGTACATCCCATTCACAGCAGTATGGGTGCCTGAGTATACTGCACATTCCCTCAAGTGTACTACCCACCACTACCTGAGCTGAAGTGTCATTTATGATCAGGCTTGTGCAAAATTCCAGAATTGAATTGAAACTGGCTCTTAAATTCCAATAACATTCTTGAATTTCACTTGCATTTAAATTGAGGTAGCAAACAGGAAGCAGAATTGCAATTCGAATTGTGCACATCCCCGGAGTGCACGAGTGTTGGCTCGGTCCAAACATTTGTGTGCTACACTCCGCTGATCAATTCACTCATGGCCCATCAGCCGAGCGTGCTTCCTGGTGTGACCTTTCCGCACGATCCAATCAGCCAGGCTCAGCTGTGGCGGCCGTAGGTCCCTGGCACTGCGTTGCGGTTAATAGCACCCCCCCCCCTCTCCCGCGCACAGCAATTACGGCTGGCGCCGCCCAGACCACCTCCATTAACATACGATAACGCCGGTCACGCATGAAGGGGCCGCAGGAAGCCTCCAGCAGCCACAGACAACGACGCGCCGTTTAGAGATGGCCATAGGTGTTACAACGTGGCATTTAGAGATGGCCATACGTGTTAGGATGCGCCGCTTAGAGATGGCCATACAGTACGTGTTACAACGCACCGCTTAGAAATGGCCATACGTGTTTCAACGCACCGCTTAGAGATGGCCATGCGTGTGCCCTGGACCTCTGACTGAGAGTGGGAATAACTTGGGATACATATTTTAGGTTTTCATTGATAACAGAGATGTAATGGGAAGAATGGGAGAGAATGAAAAAGTACTGTATGGACACGGCTACACGGGTGCCTGGAGGGACAATGTGCCATCCAGCAAAATCTCACACTGCAGTAGGCAAAACCAGTCCATACTCTCAGACAACCCCGTCATTTCAAACCTTACAAATCCTACATGTAGCAATCAGCCCTTGCTAAATGGGGTCTCTGTGTGTGTGTGTGTGTGTGACTGTGTGTGTGTGTGTGTGTGTGTGTGTCTCTCTCTCTGTGTGTGTGTGTGTGTGTGTGTGTGTGTGTGTGTGTGTGTGTAAGCGCACCACTTGAATGACAGACATTGATGTGCATTGTTCTACTTAAAATAAAACGTGTCCTGAGGAAAAGCGCAAAGGCCTAATTAGAACAACAGCAGAAGTAGTGAGTGCTGAACTAGATCACTGTCGGGGGGTAGTGTCCATCAGGCGACGGAGGAAAGACTGACTGGAACAAAGACACAGTTAATTCTGCGCTGTGCTGCGCTGCACTGTTGTCCACTCTCTAGCACTACTTGTTCGATGTACTGTCCCTCCAACTCGAAGATTTTTCACAAAAGCAAAGTAGATCTACTAAAGTAGATCAATAAACAAATTAATAAATCGGAAACTTAAAATTTGGTCTCATCTTGCAGTTTCTACAGAAGCTAGATATGGAAATGATCTTCTGTTGTTAACATCTCCAGGCTGACCCTTTACCGTGTGTAAAAAAAAAAAAAAAAAAAAAAAAAAAAAATTACCCTACGACGACATTCAATTTGAACACAACCCAGGGATACTTTGTTATTGAAACACTCAAAAACAGAGCCATTTCCCCTACAGAGCAAACATGCTGCTGGAATGCGGCCTCTGAGAAGCCAGCAGCTGTGTGGAGTTCCATAAATGGGTTTCTGTTGTGGAGTTTCCCCCGATATAGACAGAAAAGTGCGGCCGTCCCGTCCGGCAGCTTGTGCCCGGTGGGTAAGGGAGTCGCAGGCAGACAGAGCTCATTTAAAGAGGCTGTTGTTCTCCTTCTCTCTCTTTTTTCTCTCTTTTCTCTCTCCCTCTGTTTAGGTCATCGTAGTGTCCATATTGGCAGAGGGATTCTGGCCCAACCTGCTGTCTGTCTGTGTCAGTGAAGCATTGCTGCCCTATAATCAATCACTTTGCTGTCAGCCTGCCGTGCATTATCCATATGCTGTCTCATTTAAACTGCTCATTTAAATCCTCTCTTGAACTGCACCAAGTCCTGAGAAGGCAAATATCAAACAATAACTAAATATATATATATTGTATATATATGAGTTATATATATATATAAAAAATATATAAAAAAAGAAATTGACTTGTGCCTTACTATTATTAAGTTATATAATATTGCAGTATGTTATGAAATGACATCAAACTGCTATTGAAGGCATCAAAGAAATGATTCTGGTAGTTATGATTCGGGTGAGACTTGGCATTTTGTTATATTGCGATTAACGACTGTCTCAGTCATGCGGTCTTTGTCTTGTCTTTGTCTTGTCGCCACCGTAGTTTAGACATTCAAAAGGCATACTGCTGCCTTTATGATAGCCACTCTGACTTCTAAGTCTGAGAACATGATCATAACAAATTTAAAACAAAACAAAAGATAAAAAAAAACACCACAAATTCACACAACCCTATGAAAGATGTTGCCCATAATGTGAACACTTAACGTGTATATTCAACCTATAGATTATTTCCAACTCAGTCCAACTTACTGTAAAAGTGGAAGGCCTGAAGTCATGACCCTAAGTCACTGTCTTAAACTTCTAAACACCAGTGGTGCCAAGCCAGGACTATCATGATTATTCAAGTATAAATATTAACAACATACAGACAAATTATAGAAATACTGTAAAATGCACATAGCAAAATCACTACCTCATCCATACAGTATATGGGTGAGTTTTTCATTCATGAATGCACAACAATGCACCAGGCTCAAAGAACCATATATTTACACATTGCTGAATATATTCCTTCTGCAAAACATAAAATAGGAATTTGGAGAGTCACACAATGACATCTTGAGTAAAAAAAGGTTTTAATTCCATTATCAGCATCCGACCAATGTTCAGAGGGACACTTTTAAATGGTGTTTATCTTACTGCTACAAAGTACTATGTTGTTACACGCACAGTACTTATTACTTTATTCTCATCAATGCCATCGCATTCACTTATTTTGCCTTATCATCATTTTAATAAATTAATCGTCTATTCATGTTGATGAACTATTAGCCTTTCTACATTTGCCCTTCCATAAACAGTAGGGAACGCGCTTTTTCGTATTTTCGGCAGTAATCAAAAAGCGCAAAGGTAGGCGAGGTTTTATGGACCCGGCAAGAACATGTTCCTGGACATCGTTATCAAGGGGACGCGGCGTAATCGCACTTCTGAATGAGTCAACCATATGGCTAACCACACGTGGTGACATTTGAACTTTAGGTTGGCGACACACTGAGGCACTTTCCTTTGATCCGATACGAAGCATGAAGAAGTATTGTCGACTACCTCAAGAGCAGGGGAGTAATATCTAACAAGAACTTTTAACACTGTGTGTGACCTAATCATTCAGATGCAACGGCTATAATACGCGCAGACGAAACCTGTTCTGTAGAGGCAGTTTTATCATCCGTTTCGGGTAGGCTAGGTGACAACCGTTGAATTAGACCAAATAGCCATCGTTACGGGCAAATATATGTGAATGAACAAGACATTTTTGCCACACTTCCAAATAAAATCGTTAGACATGTGTCAAATACAGGTTTCAATACAGCCTGTGCCCTGATCCGTACCCACATGCTCCGGAATACTTTTTAAATGGACCCCGCGCCTAACAGGGCATCAGTGTCAAACACAAAATGACAGGAAAGTAATGTGCATCCTACCTTCATTATTTGGTATACTGAGTGTCCTCAACGCAGCACAGCTGAGAAGACAGATCCACACTTTAATGCAAAGAGGTTTGATATAACTCCACTGCGAAACCATAGTCGTTTGACAGAAAATGCCGTTTTTGCACTGAGCACGAAATCAAAGCACTGGATTTTCAACTCAGTGTAGCGTTACCGACAGTAGCCTGGCGGAGACATGAGTGTCAGTTGTGAAAGTTGTAAGGAAATAAAGCCGCATTTGACCGGTGTGGTGAGGCAGCGCGCACGGCTTCGGTCTGTTGTGGCATGGAGAGCTTCTCCGGTTGAAGCAGCCGACCTGTCAGTACCCGCGCAGACCGAGTGCACGCGGGGGCGGAGTAAACCACAAAGAGAAGTCCAACCGACAGCCTCTGATGAGTCAATGTCTGTTGTTTAGTGAAATACGTTGGAGGTATGATAGGGTTATTCGGTCTGGGGTGAGAGACAGATAACAGTCAAAACAAATTCGATAAAGGATCAAGTAGCAACATAGAAGTGGGAAATTTGTTACTGATTGTCTTAGCAATCGAAATGACGACTCAAAGCTTAATTGACAGTGAGAGGCAAGTCGCTTCAAACTCAGCACTTTAGCAAAGGCTATGATTTCCTGTTTATAGGCCACAACAAGGACATGAGACAATGACATAGGGCTAGGATATGTAGGAAATATATTTAATGTTATCCAAAAAACAAAATGTTTTTCAACATTTTTTCAACACATATTACACAACACACTCCCTCCTAAAAGTAACTGTCAATCTAAAATAAATGGGATAGGATTGGAATATAGTTTTTTTTTAAAAACACTTCTGGGTCATGTTCTTTTCAGAGAATAGATGAAAGCATGAAGGTGATATCTATTCACAGTAGGCTGTCATCCCATGGAGAATTAAACAAACAGTAGGCCCACATTCGCTATTTCATAGTTAGCTGCAACCTTTCTTTGACTGTCTATGGCTGCCACAGACTAGAACTCATTCCTCCCTTTGGACGACTCTTCAGTGCCACCATGCAAAGATGTTTACTACAGCAGCGTGGAAACAGCTTCAGGAAGTTTTGTAATGACATTTCAGCAAACAACTGTCATCCTTCATTCCCAGGGTTATTGCACAAACTAAAGGTATCCCTGCTGAAAAAACCAGCTAGAAACCAGCTTATGCCGGTAGCTGGTTTTAGCTGGTTTTAGCTGGTCTTTGCTGGTTTTCTTCCAGCTCTTGCTGGTCTTTGCTGGTGTAGCTGGTTGGGCCACCAGCTGGATGTGCTGGGGTGACCATCTGATGAAGCTGGTCATGCTGGTTTGACCAGCCTGTCTTGTGGGATACAGCTGGTGCAAGATGGTCATGCTGGTGACCAGCCTGCCAAGCTTGACATTGTTGGTGTAAGATGGTCATGCTGGTTTGACCAACATAAGCTGGCACGGCCAGTTAAACCAGCAGTGTAGACCAGCAACACCAGCTAAAATGACCAGCTTGAGGTGGTACGACAAGCAAAACCAGCTGAATTACCATCGTTAGGTGGGTAAACCAGCTGAAGGTATGTTTTCGCAAGAGATTTGCTGGTCTAGCTGGTCAACCATTATAGGGTGGTCAAACAAGCTGGTCAACAAGCTGGTCAACCAGCAAACCACCTTTAGCTGGTCAGGCTGTTTTTTTCAGTAGGGATGTGTGAATGCTGTGTCAAACTATAACCATATACAGCAGAGAATGGAGTTTTCAGAATGCAACGAAAGATTGGGAAATACATTGCATGTCTTCAAGCATTTCCTAATATGGAACTACAGTATGTAACCCAATTTAGCAGTCCTTGGGGAAAAACAATTTTCTATTGTTCTCAAGTTCTTTAACAATTTAAAAGAAAGATGGTGGCAGACAATTATGTTTTTTCTTTTTTTCTCATGTGCCCTCACCAAAAAAGAACTCTCCATCTTTATAATGTCTCTGAATTGCTTTGGTCTCCTTAATTATTACCCATATTCCAGTGGGGTGCCCCCGTGACACCTCCCACACTCCTCAGCTCTGCCCATTCAGGCAGACGGGGAGAGGAATGCAGGGAACAGCGGGATCCATCGCTTCATGTTTCAACTTTGGGACGTGAAAGTGACAGGCTAAAGAATCACCGCCGTGCCAGCTTCATCCTCAATCGTCAGCGCTGCTCCGTGGGGAGTGTGTGTGTGTGTGTGTGTGTGTGTGTGGAGGGGGGGTGTTTCTGCAAAATTAACCATTATTGTGTCCTGCCAATTTGATTAGTTCGTTCACTTGTCATTTTAATCACACGGTGAACAGGAACGCTTTGCCTCTCTTGTGCTCACACATACTTCCATTCATTAGTGAACACTAAATTGCTCCTGTAAAACATTATTTAATCCCTGATGGCCAATTTCCTGCCCCCGTCATGCTTCGAGATAAGGGTCCGAGCCTTGGAGATGCTTCTGGCAGGTTGGGAGATTAGGACCCTTATTTATTGATAATGTGCAATTGCAAACGTGATGACGACGTCCCTGAAAACAATGGCCCAATGTCTGCCTGGGGCATAATGACCTATGAATCTCTCAACTGACCTAAATGACATCCATTATCCATTTCTATGCCCTGCCAGTGATTAGGCATGGCCACCTTACATTTAATATCAATCTGTTGTTGATTACACCTTTGTTTTTATTCACTTTATTTTTTCTTCCCCATCGTCACCTTCAGTAGGGTGACCGCTTGAGTATGCAGCCTACGGTGCGGGTAGAGAGAACAGCCACAGGTGACCAAGGGACAGCAGGCCATGTGTCAGGCTGTGGAGGCGAGAGGAGCAGAGCGGAGCAGAGGTCCGGTTTCGGCAGCTGCAGCTGTGCTGTCGGCACCGATAAGCACTCACTGCTGTTTACACAGGCCACGGGAGCGCAGGACTGGGGAGGACTGGCCTCGTGTTTACCCATAAATTCAGCTGGGACAACTCCAGTCCTGGTCACAGGGTCTCCAGGCTACAGGGTAAGCACAACGAGCATAGGTGACAGACATTGTTCAGGCAGTGGAGTGGAGTGGGCGATTTCTAATCACTTAACTAGTGAACTCCACAGAGAAGGGGCATTTGCTGCTCCAAAATACATGATTGTTTTCTCATACTACGTGATAGATTGACAGAACAGAAGAAAAAAAAAACAACAGAAGCGATCTGAGACCAGTGAGCATTAGGAATGGGAGTGTGTGTTTGTATGAAACCAGTGAGCATCAGGAATGGGAGTGTGTGTGTTTGTGTGAGATTAGAACATTTTGGCCAGCCCCCTTGGGAGACCATAATGATCTCAGGAAGATAATTATTTTTTGATAGAATTCAAACGAGTTTTGTCTCCCAGCACCCTCTGAAGTGCACATACCTCCCAGTTTGGGGAATAAACAAATTAAATGGTTATACAATTTCAATATAGCCATAACTAGACCCAAATAACCAGAAGATATGAATACAATAAATAACATTAATGTTACTCGGTTGCATCATTTTGGGCTACTTTCTATTAAACACACGTTCCTGCCTGAGAACAATAGAATGAGTCCTTTTCAAGGTCATATTATTCAGACCTTAACCTTGCAGTTGATGGTAGATCTGGCAGTCAACCCACCCTGGTGGCGGAGCAGTGGGCTGGGTTAAGGTAACTCGCGGAGAAGCGCTAACATATGGTCATTATGTGACCAGCATACAAACTACCCCCAAAGTAGAGCAGGGCGGCCCTAAACCCAGCAAGTATGGGCAGCTTTGTCCTCTGTCTGTGTCGCTGAGATCGGAGCCTTTCATAGAAGTGTAAAGCATGAGAAAAAAGCCTTTGTTAATGTCATAGAGCCAGTTATAGCCTGCTTTCCTCTGTTCTGTGGTAGAGTAGAGCTCTCAGTCGTAAGTCGAATATAGACGACATCATTGGCATCACCCCCAATTTAAAGAAATCCCAATGACTGATTGGATTGCGTTGAGAGATTAACGTCTGCATTTAAGAGCTAATTAGTGTCTTGTGCTTTACGTAATGATAATTACAGGTAGCACACCGCTTCAGGTGCAGTGATCGGGATGTCACTTCAGCTGAGCGGCGGCATGGAAATCAGTCAAACTGCTCAGTGGAAAGCTGGTGTTTAGGGGTGTGTGTGAGGGTGTGTGTGTGTGGGGCGGGGGGGGGGGGGGGGGTGCTAAGCTGCACTGCTCGGGGGAGATTTTAGGAGCAAGTGTGTAGTGCCTCTCTAAGCCCCTTTATCCAACCAGAACAAATGTTTAATGGCAGGGGTCAGTGTCCAGCGCATTACTGGGAAAGGGAGTTAGTTAGTGTACGGCCACTTCCCACAATCACCCAGCACATAAACACGCCGCACAGCCATAGCTGGAGAACGTCGCGAAGGCCGCTTTAAGTCCTTTTAGGCAAGTCCCTCCACTCGGCGGCCATGTAGCAACGCTTTTTGGGCAAGGCTTCACGACACCAATCTTGCTCCAGCAGCGAGTTCATAACACATGATTGGGAAGATGTCTTCACAACACAACATATGATTGGCTCAATGTATTTACATGTCGAGGTTTTGCCGAGGAAGGGGTGGGTTTGTGTAGACAACGGCCATATTGGCGTTACAAACTAACCCCATGCATTTCTATGGAGGATTTTTTTGAGTGCTGTGTCTCCTCATTAGAAAGTCTCTGGCTTTATTCACTGATTACAGATAATTTATTTTGAGCAAGACGCAATGCTTACACAGGATGTGACTAAAGAAATCTTTGGGTGCCATTTTTGCAGCGTGTGATTGTACAGTAATAGCAGGCGATGATTTGGCTGATGACACTGACTGTTCAGCTCTCTAGCGATGCTTTATCCGCTCCATGGCAACTCTGCTCCTGAAACACTATAAAAGAAGCCTAAATTTGCCTGAAGCACACACACATACACACATGCATACACACACCACACACACGCACACACACACACACACACACACACACACTCACACACACACACACACACACACACACACACACACACACACACACACCCTTATAAGAGCGCCCTCAATATCCAGCCTGGTGGAGCTTCATTTTGGCTGTGCACTGCTTGGCCCAGCTGTCTCCAGTACAAATCTTCTTACAGGAGGGGGTGAGGGGGTGTGTGTGTGTGTGTGTGTGGAAGGGGCGGGGGGGGGGGTCTGAAATGGCCGTCCGTCTGTTACCCCGGCACAACTGTGTTAACGTCTCATCTCCCTGCCTGCCTGCGTCCAGGCCTGGGTCTGTTGGAGGCCCCAGTCTGGGTAATACTGCGCATTAAACACTAATCCCATGTCACACGCTGGGAGGCCACTTAATCTTAATGTTTGGTCTACGAGAGGAAACTATCACAGTACGTTAGTGCGAGAGAGAGGTGATCCACCACAGCGTCACTTTTTCTCCTCTCCTATCCTCTCAACTCCTCTCCTCTCCTCTCCTTTCCTCTCCTCTCCTCTCGTCTCCTCTCCTCTCGCCTCCTCTCCTCTCGTCTCCTCTCCTCTCGTCTCCTCTCCTCTCCTCCTCTCATCTCGTCTCGTCTCCGCCCTACCCTACCCTACCCTACCCTGCTCTGCCCCTCAAGGTCCTCACTGGACTGGAAACAGTGGGAGGCCATGGGGCGGGTAGATGACCACTCTCTCATCAAACATCCACGCTCAGCAGTTGTAGTTGGGGGCTTGGTGTGTGTGTGTGTGTGTGTGTGTGTGTGTGTGTGTGTGTGTGTGTGTGTGGTGAGGGGGGATGTCAGTGTCTGTGTGTGTGTGTGTGTCTGTGTGTGTGTGTGTGTGTGTGTGTGTGTGTGTGTGTGTGTGTGTGTGTGTGTGTGTGTGTGTGTGATACCGGAGGCTTAAGCAGTAAATGTGGAGCACTTACATTATATTTTGGATCCTGCTGTGCCACAGGAACAGGAGAAAACCAGTATTCGCATCAAGGTTAAATGTGATCTTTTACATCATTTATTAAGCAGGATTGGGAAGTAATTTTATCTAGTACCCTCTGCCCACATTTCCATGATGGATACCCAACTCTCTTTCAGCCAGACATAAGGAGCATAGTGCATGCTTAAGCCCCTTACAGGCATCGCCGTCACCATCCCCTAGCTGTGAGACATCAGTATTCTGCCCATAGGAAGCCATGGAGCTGTGAATTAAATCAGTTTCCCCAAACTACACGATGCCATGATTAGAAAACAAACAGCATGCTCTTGATGTAAATGAACACAGTGCATGAGGAGTGCATCTCCTGGTGCCCAGTGATGAGTTAAATAAGATAGATATATGCTGTTTCCTGTTTTCCCATGCTGCTTACCGCTGGCCTATCGCCTAATAGAATTGGAGATGATGCCGCACCAGGTGTGCTCAGGCTCACAGGTTCCTGATGTCGCCAGGCGTTCATTTATTACGCCGGCAAATATATTTTCTTGATGGCTGCAGTCAGACAGGCAGCTGGGTGATTTACGGAACGCAAACAAAATCCAGGAAGCAATCAAATCTCCGATGCTTGTCCCTAACACGTGTCTCATAGCAAAGACAGAGAAAGACAGACGGCAATCAGGCACTGGCTATGTCTAATCATTATGTTTCTGTGTGATATGTATTTGATGTAAAACTGAAAGTGGAGTAAAACATGAAGAAGTGACTGATGCCAACAAAATTTGTATTCACTCCAGTAGCAGAGCTTTAACTGATGGCATCATAAAAAAACACACACACAACTGATGGTACCCTTGGTGATAACATTACTGCCTGTACAGCAGTTGTCTCACAAGCACAATCAATTCTACTGAACTGATGTCCTGCTCAATGCTCCCATAAAGCAGTGAAAGTATATGGGAGCATTGAGCAGGACAACCTTAATAACTTTCCTTATTGCAGTGCACGTAAGTGAGGCTGGTGAAAGTAAAGTTCTCCGCATATACGCACCAAAATGAGTGTGCTGTCACTTGCCATGCATATTAGCACCAAAATATTTAAGTGAGGTTGGTGAAAGTAATCATGCATTAAGTATAAGTATAAGTAAATATACTCTTTTGACAGTGAACGCACAGTGAGGTGAAGCACACACTAATCCCGGCGCAGTGAGCTGCCTGCATCAACAGTGGCGCTCGGGTTCCTACTGGTCGGAGTTTGAACCGGCAACCCTCCGGTTACAGGTCCGAGGCACTAACCAGTAGGCCACGGCTGCCCCCATTAAGTGCATTGTGTAGTTTTATTATGATATCCATTATTCCGATTTGTTTTTTTCTCTAAAGGTTGTTGATACTTGAGCACAATTACACTTGCCCCACCCCCTCCATTATGGGGCTGGGATTTTGTGTGACACAGAACTAGGATTGTGGCTATAGCCAGATTAATACTAAAATGATTTATGCATGTGTCTATATGAGTGTTTCAGCTCTGTTTCAAATCCAATCTGTATCCATATGATACCCTGAACACACGTATCAAATGATCCATTTGTGCAAATCACATTCATTCATGCAAATCCCCTTGGCCATTCACACTTGTCAGTAATGTTGCAGATAGCTCGAGTGATAGCTTTCCCCCTGTCTACTTAGGCAGCTGTAGCATTGTAGAATTTGCACATTTATTTAACAGAATTTAACTAAATAATAGCTTCCTGCAAAGACAGCAAGGTAAGCAAGGCTTGTAATTCGTTCTCTGTCTTGGTACCCTTGCTAGTCATGGATAATTACACAGCTGATTTCTCGTCATTTTCTTTGGAGAAAGGGTCCTAAAGGGTCCTTTTGAGAACAGTCATTTGAGGAGAATGACGAATCAGGGAAGGAAACAGGAAGAGAACGGGTGTATTTACAGTTACGCTTTAAATGGAAATGGGGCCAACAGCACTTCCAAATCCTTGTGTTTCAGGGGCTTGAAAACGCCAGAGAACTGTAAATGAGAGGCGTGATCGTGACAAAAGTGTTGTGGATCCAAATGAACCCATAAGAATGCAGAGGCACCCTCCGTGCAGTCTGTGCCTTAAAGGTATGGTGTGGGATTTAGGGGAGGAGGTCTATCAACAGAAATGGAGCATAGTAATTATGTTTTAATTAGTGTTTAATCACCTGTAACTATGAGTCATTGCGCTCATTGGGAGCAAGTCCTCTTCCATGGAGCTGGCATGTTTTCTACGGTAACCCAGAGGGGACAAACCAAATGGCTGGCTCTAGAGATGCCCTTTTAGTGTTGTCATGTGGAAGTGGCAAATCTGGTCAATGCCACTAGTCAAGTCCTACACACACATACACACTCATTTAAATGATACCTACAAATGTATCACACACACAAATTAAAATTAAAACCTCTCGTTGTTGGTGATGGTGTCACTCTAATATGACACATTGCGTCATTTTAAATACATTTCTTGAATTTCCCCTAGGGATCAATAATGTATCTATCTATCTATCTATCTATCTATCTATCTATCTATCTATCTATCTATCTATTTTATGAATCTAATGGCATCATTCTTAATGCTTCACTTTCTTATCGTCGTTTGCAGTCGGACGTTAGGCGTTTTCAACACTCAGCCTGGACATACATGGCTTAACTCTAATGGTAACTGGGGTGGTAATGAAGCCACAGAGAACATTGTGAGTCACGGGGTCATGGGTTCAATCAGAACAGATGATATTTACCCAAATCCAATCCGTGTGAGTGTTGCATGGAAGTGGTGCACTTGAGATGACTCAGCCAAAGCCCCACACAGCATGTACACATAGCATACACAGTGCAGGGAGGGGGACTGCAATTAAAACTTCAAAGGAAGAGAGAGAGAGGGTGGGAGAGAGAGAGAGAGAGGGAGGGAGGGGGGGAGAGAGAGATGGAGGGAGAGAGAGAGGGAGGGGGGGTGGAAGTGATACAGAGAGATAGAAAGAGAAAGAGAGAAGCTTGGTTCTGAATCCGCCCCGGCCTGCCACATCTCTTTAGCGGTGGGGCTAAACAGCTTTGTTAGGTGTTTATCCCACTGAGGCGGCCCTGCGCTGTGGGCTCTGGCAAGCCAGAGAGAGGAGCAAAGACAATGTCTCCCCGTCGCACACAATACACTGCACCCACCCTCACTCTCACACACACACACACACACACACACACACACACACACACACACAATAGCCCCCCCCCCCCCACACACACACACACAATAGCCACCCCCCCCACACACACCCCTCCATCTGCATAATCTGCTCTGTCCTGTTGGGAGGAGAATCAGAGGAAGGAGGCCAGTGGGCTGGAGGAAGAGAGAGAGAGAGAGAGAGAGCAGGATGGGATGGAAGGAGAGGTAGAGAGAGAGAGGAATGGAAGGAGAGGTAGAGAGAGAGGAATGGAGGGAGAGAGAGAGCAGGATGGAAGGAGAGGTAGAGAGAGAGGGATGGAGGGAGAGAGAGAGCAGGATGGAAGGAGAGGTAGAGAGAGAGGGATGGAAGGAGAGGTACAGAGAGAGAGGGATGGAAGGAGAGGTACAGAGAAAGAGAGAGGGAAGAAGGGAGTGAGAAAGGAAGGGAGGTAGAGGAAACAATGCTTGAGTGAGTGAGGGAGGGAGAGAAATGGAGTAGGCATGTTCAGAGCTGGCGTGTCATGGCAGACAGCTTTATTAGATGAAACAGAAACAGAAGAGAAAAAAGCTTCAGTCGCTGCACACTCAGCCACTCAGCCACGGCTGAACTGCGGACATGTGATTCTCACTGACCTCGGACACGCACAAAAAGGGATCAAAGTCGGATCCCACCCCAGCCTACACCCCCACCCCCTCCCCTGCCCAGGGCTCTGATTAGGGGTCACTGCGGTCTTTGGTGCCAGGCAGGGACGGACTTGGTCCAGCTAATGGAACGGGTTTGGTGGACAGCAGACTGAAGTGATTTAGAATGCAATTTCCCACAGGGCCCCCTGGGACTTCTTAGTAAAAGTGCTACAAAAAAATCATGAATAATCTTTTTTTTTTTCACATATGTCCACCAATCTGTGGTTTTATATTTGAAATCCAACTAGATTATCAGTCTGAGAGTGGAAAGAAAACTGCAAACATGACTTTCTGGTTTTAAATATTTTAATTCTCACAGTGTCTGAGCTATCTCGAGAACCAGAGGTGTCCCATGAGCTGGCGCTGGGGAAAATGAGTCTTTACCTCTGATGGGGTGAACAAGCGAGTGATAACTGCAGCTTGTGGGGTAGCTGTGCCGAGCAACTGAGCGTGCTCAGTGCAGATGAGAGAGCCAAGGTCAGCCGGCCGACCGGACATCCTCTGGGCAGCGGTGGCGGTCAGCCTCTGATTCGACATCGCAGATCTACCTGCCTCCGCTACACTTCTACACATTTCCTGCTCTTTTCACGCTAATGACCCTGAGGTCGGCTCATCTGCACACGCTGTGAGAGGAATACCGTATGAGTTCACCTGTGTCTGGAACATTCCTGTACTTAGCCGAATATCGATTTTAAAAGGGGGAGGTTATATTACACTTACTCCCTCTCTTATATTACTCTCTCTCTCTCTGTGTCTCTCGCACTCTGCTTGCTCCTTGACTTCTAAAGTTTCTGTTAGTGTGAAAGTCAAGATAAATAAAGGGAGAAGGGAGGCTGACCTTGGATTTGCCCTCCAACATGACAGGAGGGAGAAGAGGAGGAAGAGGAATGAAAGGCTTCGAGCCTGTGATGGAGAACAAAGCTGGGACCGTGAGCTTGTGATCTCATAGACGAGAGAGCATCAAAAAGATCCCCCTAGATTTCCAGCAAGGACAACTTTGTCAAGTCAGTTTTTGTGTTTGTAAAAGAGCATCTTTGTTTTTTGCTTAGTTGGTTAACTTTATTGATCTGACATGAGGACACCTATTTAGATGTCAGTTTAGGCCGTGCGTCGGATGTCTTCATGCAGCTCGTAAAACTTCCCATAAGCGGCCCGTTTGAGGAGGCTAATTTGTTTACGTTGATGCAGCGGTAATTATCCGCATGGCTGTTTCATCATGTAACATATTCAGGCCATCAGTCCGTCTGAGTGCCCGGCCGCTATGGAGACGATTGTTATCAACCTTTAATAGCAACCAAAGTAACTCAATAAACATTCTGCTAATGCCATCTCAGAGTCTTTAGAGCCTGATTATAATTCAGCCTGATGGCTCAACTGCATCAGCCTCACATAAGACTACATCAGGCGACCTCACTGCAAATTACGCCTACCGAGGATGGTGAGAATACGCTTCTCATTTTTGAATGACTTGGTGAGAGCAACAAAGACACTGAAAACAGAAAATGAAATTCGGTCAGGAAGAAGGCAGCAGTAGCCTACTGGTTAGCACTTTGGACCTGTAACCGGAGGGTTGCCGGTTCGAACCCCGACCAGTAGGCATGGCTGAAGTGCCCTTGAGCAAGGCACCTAACCCCTCACTGCTCCCCGAGCGCCACTGTTGATGCAGGCAGCTCACTGCGTCGGGATTAGTGTGTGCTTCACCTCACTGTGTGTACACTGTGTGCTGTGTGTGTTTCACTAATTCACGGATTGGGATAAATGCAGAGACCAAATTTCCCTCACGGGATCAAAAGAGTATATATACTTATACTTATACTGAATGTAATGAGGTAATTGCTATAGGAAGTGAGCCCTGATGTTTTGCTGAAGTAAGAGTATTGGAAGCCAGTTCTGATGTTTTGACGATGCAGGCCTATAGGAAGCCAGTCTTGATGTTTTGACGATGCACGACTATAGGAAGCCAGTCCTGATTGACTATAGGAAGCCAGTCCTGATGTTTTGACGATGCATGACTAGCGAGTCCTGATGTTTTGACGATGCATGACTATACTGTAGGAAGCTAGTCCTGATGTTTTGACGATGCATGACTATTGGAAGCCAGTCCTGATGTTTTGACGATGCATGACTATAGGAAGCCAGTTCTGATAGTTTGTTGAAGTACGACTATTGGAAGCCAGCCCTGATAGTTTGTTTGATACACACTTGCACTTAGTACTGATATTCGTCAAACTGTCGTCTGACCCAAAGACTTTCCCTAGGGATGCTTCCTCATAAGTGGAGATATATAGTGGAGATATATTTTACTTGGGACTAGTACTCCTTATTTACTTCTGCTGTTCTGCAGACCCTGTCAACTGCATAAACAAACATGTGCGTCCCTAAGGCATTTCCGGTGGCACAGAAAGCAACATTGAGCTAATGGTAACTTGGGGACAACAGGTTTTCAAGTTGACATTTTGTAGACATTTTTTACATTTTGTCATTTTAATTTCCAAATATCTGCTTTGGTTTTGAGGACGTCAATAGGAAATCCTCTAGGAACAGATTGAAAGGGTCTCTAAATGATGATGCACTCCACATCCTTATTCTGCTAAGATAAAGGGCTGGTGGGGATTTATTTTCCTTTACAGAGCAAAGATGAACTCTTACTTAATGGCATACCAGATCCCTGCTTGATGCTGATACTATGCACATGTGA